>NC_137695.1:56381839-56599839 GCF_964034855.1 Anser brachyrhynchus | reverse complement strand
TTTTGTCCAAGCATCAATGCAGGATTTAAGTTGTCAGACATAAGACTATCATATCTGGTTTTGAATTCTGTCCAGCTTTAATATTCATCTGCCACATCTAGCATTGCAAAGTATAATTTATAACTGCTGCAGCTGCAGATGTATTTGTGGGAATGCTCAAATAAAAAAGGTTCATAGTATCATGTTAACTTCCAGAGGATAAAATTACACTCCCATTATTTCATAATTGTCACCATTTTTGTCACTATTGATTAATAGTAGATCTGATTTTTTTTCTGACATTGACAAAGGCTTAGTGTCAGCTGTGAGAGCTATGCCAGTCAGATGTGCTGAAGGAGGTATGGGCAGATGTAAAGGGTTTATTCAGATAGTCCCAATTAGTCATCTGTACACCTGGAGAAGTTTGTGGCCAGTGTGAAACTGTAGGCTTAGGCTCTCAGGTTTAGAATAGGCTGTCTAGTTATGAGTGTGCTGTTGTTTGAAAGCTTGTTTTCATGCTTCCAACAGATATGATAGCTGTCTCTTGATTTGCACATGGAATTAGTGAGTCGGTGACTTCACCGTCTGAAGTAATCTGTGATAGCTTGAGTTAAATCAAAAGGCGCTCCTGTCTGGGCTCTGAAGGAGCCGTCATCTTCATGACTGGGACACGTAACATGCACTTGAGGCTGTTTTACAGTCACATATCCCATTTTGAATGGAGATGTTCAAGTTTCTGATTGACAGGTTAGTCTTGATATGAAGTATGAAACTAACCATCTAACCTCAGTAATTTTGGACTAAATAGTAAGCAACAGTACACTGTTGAGAGTGAGGGCTGTGTCTGACTTCTCTTTAAGTGAAGACTTGCATACTTCACCTGACTGTGTTTGGCCAACATAAAATTAGAACATAATTAGAGAATAGGGAGAAGTTGGGAGAAACTTTGATTATTGTTGTGAAATTTCCTGACAGCCTTAAGTTACTAGTATTTGTTGTTATGTAGCAACTGTGAATGAAGTAACTGAAGCTGAGGAAAGAGATAATGAAAATGAAAACCGTAAAGCAGTACTTGGTTGTCAAGTAGGCAGCAAGTAAGATTCCTTTTTCATGGAAGAAGGTAGGATTTCAGGTCCTCTGGAGCAGCAGAGGAAGAAGTAGGAAAAAGCCACCAATTCTTTTCAGGAATGATGGGATCCTACTTTCAAAGTAACTAATACAAGGAAAAGAAGTGGAATGTTAGGTTTAGGTTTCCAACAGAAAGAGGCAAGCAGAATTATGTGAAGGAGTTTGCAAATTATGTGTTCGTGCTTCTTCTATTTCAATATTTGACATTTAAGGTGCTTTCTTATCTTACATAGGTGCACATCAACAGACTAAAGTCTGCAATGAATCTCTCATGTTAGAGAAGTTGCCTGCCTGTGGAAAATTCTTTGAAGAGATGATGAAGAAAGTGGACTCCAAAAAATGGTGCAACCTGACAGAATTTATCATGTAAGAGTTAGTTTGAGTTTTGATAGTTCTCACTATACGACAATATTTGTCCTTAAGAACAAACAAACAACACACCCTGATGATCTCAAATACTTAGAACAGTGAACCGCATAATACCTATTAAGGATGTGCAAGTTCTCTAAAACGTAATAGTTTGGACATCTCTATTTTATTCCTCACATATACCAGGCTAGGCTTGCCAAATTTGGGCAGTTCTTTTCAGGAAAATGTTCTACTCTACTCAACATAAATGATATTGAAGTCAGTGAAAGGTGTTTCTGTCTTAGCCATTCACTTGCCTTCATGTTATCATTCAGTTATGACAACAGTGAAAATTCATGATAATGCTTCATGAAGAAATAATGCCACTAACACTCCTTTCTTCAGCTTTTCATGTCAGAGCACCTTTCACAACAATTTATGTTTGGTGCTGGATAGCTTTATCACATAATGGAAGCCAGGATTTATCGTTATCCCTAACGCATGTAAAATATTTATGTTCCAGATAAATTAAAATCCTCCTGTATTTGGTTCCCACTTGCATAGGGCTAAGCTGTAGCTCCTAAGTCCCTGCAATGTGGCCACATGAACACAGGTAGACCCATTTAACTCGCGTGTGCATAATAGAACACATTAATGAAAACTAACCAGTGAGTTAATCAACACTAGCTGGTATTATTTTTACCTCAGGCAGTTGTTTTTATATTTACTTTATATTTCATTACTATTTAGACAAATGTTACTTAAATCCATGTTTTTTTTTCTTTTAAATTACTAAAGCAATGTACTTTTAAAATCATGCAAGCCTGTTTTCCTCTGTGCAGTTCCCTCTTCTGATTTCCTTCTCAGTAAGATAACAATAACATTTCTTCGTACACCAATTCAGAAATCCACCTCTTGGATGAAACTATCCTGTCCAAATATAAAATGATGTGTTGTATTGAAACTGCTGCAGTTTGTTTCTATGCCTGCCAGAGAGCGTGAAGAGTGAGTGTATTTTGTTTGAGTGACCATAGTACTGCAAGACTGACAGCAGTGAGGTTATCTTATCTCTATTTCTGTTTTGTAGTTGCTGGAGCTATTTAGACATCTCTCTACAAAGCTGCACACTTCAAACTCTACTCTGGAGGAAACTCACAGGGCTTGTGTAATTTGTGGCATTTTTGGCTTTGTGGAGCATCAGCTTCTTCGATGCATGTCTGCTCATGCATAATGCTTGGTTTTCGGAAGTGCTGAGTACCCTTTACACCAACTGAAATCAGAGGAAACTGCAGCTGTTCAGCACTTCAGAAAATGAGATTCAAATGAATTAGCTCTGGTGTGATACAAGATAGCCTAAAGCAGAACATCTTACTGGATTTGAAACAGCACTGGTGCTGTTTTGGGTGCTGCTCTCGAGGCAGGGTAGTCGCAAGGCAGCTGCTTCTGCATCTGCCCCAGCTACATTCTTACCTCATATGGTCTCCGATCTTTTCTCCTATTTAGTATCACCTCATGTGTATTATGCAAGATTTTAACCAACTGATAGACATGGTAGATAATGAAATGTACTTCATTGCTATGTGCAGTTCCCTATGTTTCCCTACCATTGATATCCATGTTGAGATGTTCCACCTGTTGACAGTATTTCATAATTTAATCTTACAACTTAGATGTTTTCCCTTAGGACTTTTATTTTCACATGGTGGGTGACTTTACAACCTTTCAGCCTTTTAAAGGGTAAAGTCTTAGAGCTCATGGCATTGGAGTGAAACATATGTTCATGAATTTCCCCTGTAACTGTGGGGAAGAGCACCAGGAGGTAAGGGAAGTAAGCCCTTCTTGTCCAGCTAGCAAAAATTGCATTGAAATCTGACAAAGGCATCTGTATACAAAGAAAAAGTTTTGCAATACAGGTACTGCAAGTACAAATACCTCTATGTTATAGAGCAATAATTTTAATTTTTCAATTCACAGAATTATAGAATGAGTTGGGTTGTACTCATCTAAGTAAAAAAGTAATTTTACTTATTTTGAAGGAAGCACTATAGTTTTGCCCTGTTTGATCTCCTTTACAAATGTATTATAATCATGAAACTGAGTTCTTTGGTGATATCTTGTTCATATTGGTAAGTATCCTTAACTAATGGGATTAATTGCAGGAGAGAAGGATACTTACAGGAGTCAAAGTAGTAGACTGCCTTTGTTAATGCAGGTGAAAAAGCAGGCAGCTTTTTACACACCTTGTGCTAAAATTTCTTCAAGAGTTTAAGTATTCTCGTGCAAGATTTTTCCAAGGTTTGGAGGTGATTGATGTTTCTGAATTCTCCTGAAATTCAATTAGTTAAGAACCTTTTGATAGGGTTAAAAATGCCTTTCTTCTTTGTGATAGTGCTTCCCCTTTGGTGTTATTTTCATTGTGTGTATGAGAAAATTCCTGCTGTTTTTTTTCCTGAAATTACCTGTCAGTCTGAAGCTTTCCTGATTTTTCCTCATATGCAGCACTGGAAGAAGAATGCCATCAATTAATCTGCATTATTTCACTGCTTGGCCAAACAGTCATGAGAGAGATTTCAGTGACTTCAATTTGCTGTCACTTAATTTTACTGCAAGATTTTCTGACAGCTCTGTTACTTATTTCCCGATTTCATTCTTAACAAACTTGTATTCTTTAAAAACCACACTTTTGGCTAGTTTTAAGCAGGCGATGCTGTCATGTATGGCAACTGGTACTGGAAAACAAAATGGGACTTTTAATCTCTGAAGCTGATCCTGATCTTGCTGAAAATGTATAGCAATCACATATCAACTACAAAATATCAAGATACCAAGTAACATTTTACAGAAGCACTGTCTGGTAAAATTTTCCCCATCAGTTTTCCTATTTTTCTGTGAGGATTCATACAGAAATTAGGACACACATTTTTTGGGTCAGATTGTCAAAAGTTTTTGAAATCTTAAATATATTAAGGGCCCAAGTGGGGTTTTCAAATATTTTCAAATTGTTTAGACGCATGGGTTTCAATGGTTCATGTTTGGACGCTGGAATATGAAAGGCAACCAGAAAGTAGAAAAGTAACCCCCCCACCCCTTTTATTAAAAAAAAAAAAAAAAAGAAAAAAAGGAAAAAAAAAAGGCTGGAGACCTTCAGTGACAAAAGGGAAGCGGATCAGTCATTCACAGTTTTGTTGGTGCTTTTATGTTATTCAGAAATAGCTCTGAAGATAAAAACATGACTAGGTAGTTAAAATGGCAGGGAATTATAGTATGCAACTGAACAATCTGGTTGATTGATTGGCTGCTGTGGTAACAAACACTATACAAATGTAGGAAATACAGATCTACATGGCATGTCAATGCTAAAAACTTTAGTACCAATTTATACTGAAAAGTGACGTATATAAAGAGCTTTGATTAATTAGAAGCTTTTACTTAGTGTATGATATCAAGCTTTGCTAGATTAATACGTGCTATTGGTTAATCCTGCACTGCATTTCTTAAAGACAAAGAGTTGTACTACTTTTTTTTCACATGGATACATCCAGTAACTTGATTCAAAGAACACTCACTAAAAAAAAACTGTCCAAAATAAATGGTATTGTAGCACAGTCCTGTCACCTTTCCTGATTTTACATCATTATCATCTCTAGAAATTAAGTATTTTTAGTGATAGTGATAGGGCTAATGGCATTTACATACTCCTTTTGTTTACAGATTACCAGGCACCTCTGTTCAGAAGTATGTGGATTTCCCAGTGATTTGGGCTTGTTTATTTTTTTTCTGCAATTAAAAGACTAAGAATACAGAGAAATAAATAATCAAGGGGTCACTGCTGGAAAAGTGAAGATGTCCACAATGTAGTTATTTAGGCATAAGCCGTCTCCTTTCTCTGATTCAGCTGTTAGAGTTATGTTCATTTTATTGAGCTGCCAGAAGCATCCCTTTTTAGGCAAAAGATGCACGTTGTGTTTTGGAGACACTGAGAAGCAAATGTCACTAAAGAGTGCAATCCTACAACTGTCCTTTAAGCAAATGTATTGGGAAATAAAAAAGAGGGCAGGATGCTGTGTGATTCTGGACAGTGAAAGATACAGTGAAGAGAGTATCCTTATGTTTCCCATTAGAGCCGACCAATTTCTCCGATGTAATTAGGGACGGTGGTGACAGATGAGTCCAGAAAATGATCTTCCTTCAAAGAAATTCCTTTCAGCAAAGACAAATGGATGCCTACTTGTTTTGTATGTCTTTTGCTGCACAGTCACTCATCTTCTATCCTTACACATCTTGTCACTCCAACAATCCTCTCTTAAACTGAATTTCCAGAGAAGCATGGCAACTTGGAGTTCTAAGGAGCACATCCCGAAACTCATTTCTCATGGATAAAAAAGAAAACTATGGAGTGCTTTTTTTTCCAGCTTGAACAATAAATGAAATAACAATTCATAAGTTAATATCCAAAAGACAGTGTTGTTATGAAATTCCCAGTGTTTGAATCTACTGACCATTTCCTGAGGGGACAGACCAGCCTCAGTAACATTTATTTGGTATTGGACTGAAATTGAGAAATAAAGGATTTCATTGTTATCTATATTCTCTGTGTTAGTCATGTGTCATCTATTTCAGTGTAGGGCATTCTGTTATTTGAAGCCTATATTACTGTTGCAGCAATCATCTTGTTGCAACAGTCACATACCTGTTTCCCTGGGAGCTCCCAGCCAATCATTCTGTGTTTGCCAGTAGTGGATTAAAAGGCTAGGAATGAAACAGAAATTTATGTTTTGGAAGAGAGTTCTGACAGAGTAGTATATGTAAGGAGAATATTTTTTATATATATAAATTATAAATAATATTTTTTTATTTTTATTTTTTATTTGTTATTTCAGCAAAATAATTAATTGCAACAGACTTGTTCTTGCTGTTCCTATGTTTCTTTTGACCCCATGTCTGTCTATGACCTAGAGAGCCCCTCAGTTTTGCTGAGATATGGCACTGCTTTAGGGCACCTGGAAGGTGTTACAATTCTGATTTTTTACAAAGTTTTTAATTTGAGTCCTTAGCAGAAGAGGAGAGGGAAAAATCTGTCTTTAGCTACATGTCCAAAGCTGACACGTTGCAAGTAAACATGTACCTGATGGAATTCTATGCTTTGGCATGAGCATGGTCTGAGGTCCATCTCCACCCTGATCAATTGTTTTCTTTTCAATACAGCCTCAGTGTAGTTTTCTGAGAACCCTTTACATCAAAAATGAATTGTATAAACAGAAGCAATAGGCTTCATTCCCACTGAAATTTACTAAGAAGATCCACCCATGTTCTGTACAGATGTTTAAGATTTGAAAAAGGAATTAAGGAAAAAAATATGTATATGACTAGAGCCAAATTTGATCTAATCTGAAAAAATAATCCTAAAGCTGTTGCTCAATTTTAAAGTTAACATAAATTTTGCCTGTTCAAGTTTGACCTAACTAAGCTAATTATAGAAGTGACTAGTTTGCAAAGAAACATAGTCAAATATTAAAAGAAAGCCCGTTGACATTGATATCAATGGGAAAACAAACTGTAGAAGGAAACAGGATGATATTATATGCCCCTAGTTCCTAAATCTTTGAGTTAATAACCTTTCTTGACTGAAGTGGGCCAAAAGCCCTCCAAACTGAGACATTTTCTTGGTCAGTTGTGAAAGTTTTCTTCATCTTTCCTATTGACTACTGCAAGAAGTCTCATCCAGATGCTGACTGGTGATCCCATCCAGCTGCTCATGTCAAAACATCTGTAGAAGAGGAATATGATGTGAAAATCTTAGAAAATCACTGGATTTGTTTTGCAGCTAAGCTGAGGGACTGATTCAAGTGAGATAATTCTTTTTCACAATAACATATCTCATACTTAGAAAGTGGATACCTTAGGCTCATTCTTTTCAGCATTATCACAGAAACATAAATTCTGGATTTCTGCATTTGTATTTCTCACATAAAAGATGGAAAAGAACAAAAATGATCGGTAAAGCAGGAGTATACTGTAAATAAAGACCAACTTTTTGAAACACTGAGTGCACGTCTTTGGTGCGAGTGCAGGCTCTTGCTCCGGTATAGACCTGGTCACCTACATACCTACATCTAACACTGGCAGGGCACCTCTGAATGAGAAGAGTCAGTTATTAGAAAACACTGGCTGCGGGGTCCTGAGGTGGAGGTGGGGCTTCTTGGAGCTGAACCTTTGAGCATCCAGCACGTGTGTGATTTTAGATCCAGAGTAGTACTGATTTAAAGGGAGTACCACTCTTCCTCGGTTGTGACGTTTAGGGCTGTGTGTGCATTTTTGTGTCAGGATTTATATCTCAGTAGACACATTAATACAGTGGTTATGGTTTATTTTAGACAAATTCATGCTAAAATGCTGCAAATCACAAATGTGCTTGCACAGCAAAAGTTCACTGTATTGTTGCTGGGTCCCTGGATCATCTTCTGCAATGTTTTTGAGTAACATTCTCAGACATTTCATGTCTGAAAAGAATTCTCTTATTTCCCTGAAGATTTATTGGGAAGGGAACCAAAATTCCTTATTTAGCCTGCTGTAACCCTTCTCAGTTTTGTCATCCCAGATTTCATAGAAGAAAATACTCTTCATCAGCTTAGTGTCTCTGTGGAGGAAGGTTAAAGAAGCCTGCAGTTTATGTGACCTCTTATTATATGTAGTTTATTTACCTTTAAATGTTTTGTGCTCTGGTATAGAAAGGACTGTTGTGATACAGTGTTATTTTCTTTTTTTTAATAGGGTGGTCTTCCTTCAGGCTTCCTCTATAGACATAGTTGCTGCTTTTTTTTTTTTTTTTGAGCTCTCAGTGAAATGCAGATAACAATGATATTTCATCTGTTCTCCCTGTGTATTTCTTTTTTGCTTCTTTAGATATCAAAACTTAAAATATTTTTAGATGAAAAAATCCTTCTAAAACCTCCTAGAGGTCATGGCAGCAGTAAGGTAGTTGTAGTAACTGCCCCCAGTAACCTTTTATGTTCCTTCTGGGACTCATGCCTTTCTTATCAAAAGCAAAGAAAGCAGTTTATGAATTATAGAATCATTAAGGTTGGAAAAGACCTCCAAGATCCTCTGGTCCAACCGTCCCCCTACTACCAATGTCACCCACTAAACCATGTCCCTAAGCACCACATCCAACCTTTCCTTAAACACCCCCAGGGATGGTGATGCCACCACCTCCTTGGGCAACCCGTTCCACTGTCTGAGTACTCTTTCTGAGAAGAAATTTCTTCTAATTTCTAACCTGAACCTCCCCTGGCACAACTTGAGGCCATACCCTCTAGTCCTATCACTAGTTACTTGTGAGAAGAGACCGACCCGCAGCTCCCCACAACTTCCTTTCAGTAGTTGTAGAGAGCAATCAGGTCTCCCCTGAGCCTCCTCTTCTCCAGACTAAACAACCCCAGTTCCCTCAGCCGCTCCTCACAGGACTTGTGTTCCTGGCCCTTCACCAGCTTCGTAGCCCTTCTCTGAACACACTCCAGGGTCTTAATGTCTTTCTTGTAGTGAGGGACCCAAAACTGAACACAGTACTTGAAGTGCAGCCTCACCAGAGCAGAGTACAGGGGGACAGTCACCTCCCTTGTCCTTCTAGCTACACTGTTCCTGACACAAGCCAGGATGCCATTGGCCTTCTTGGCCACCTGGGCACACAAGGCCACACACAAATTAGTTAGGTACTAACAAGTAAAATAATGGAAAGGGCTATCACATCTGAGCAGTTGTGTTGCTGTCTTGCTGGTAGCTGACAATTTTGCAAAAATAGTAATCTATTGCAATTAATTGCATTATTTTTATAATATTTATAATATTATATATAATATATATTATTATATATAATATATTTATAATAATTTGCATTAATTGCAAAAATGGTAATCTATTATTTAAAAAACGGGAAGTAAAAAAGACCTACAGTTTCTCAGTAGGCTGCCAGATGCAGGTCTGTGCTGAAAATGTGTCTGTTCATCTACTGTTTTTGATCAGCTCTAAATGTGAAGGTAATGCAAAGGCACAGCTTTTCCCTGAATGAGGCTATATTAGAACATCTTTAAGAGGAACTGCATTTCACGTGAATCTCCATTACTTCCATATAAAAGATATTTGTTTTGTTTGTATTGTGTAGATAAGAGTATATCCTGATGAATGTGAATAAAGTGGTTAGTTTGAATTCAGAGACCAGGATTCCTTATTAGGCAAGAATATTTATTACTGCATAACTGCTTTCCTCCTGATAGATGCAGTGGCTGAAATATGGTTTCTTAACACAGTTATAAATTCCTTCACTACATAGGAGAGGGAAGGACTGTTTATACAAGTCATGGCTGTGAAAATGAATCTAGGTTTGATAATTCCAGACGAGAGGTTTTTCCTCTCTTTAGTATAAAGTTATGGCAATGTGCTCCTATATCAGTCTGCTGTGGCCACCTTGCAAGGTGATGAAGAGCATTCAAAAACATCAGTTTTTTAATGAACTATTCTAAGTATGACTTCTGAATTTTAAGAATTTAATAAGGAAACTGGCATTTATGAATGCTGTGAAAACCTTGCAGATGGTTTTGCTTATAAATCCAAAGCCATGGCTGGGCTGCAGCATGCTGTAGAAATAGCAATAAAATCATAGAATCTGGTTGTAAAAGGCCTTCATGATCATCACGTTAAACCTTCAACCGATTCCCATCACTAACATCCACACATCTTTTAAATAACTCCAGATATGGGGACTCCACCACTTCCCTGGGCAACCCATTCCAATGCTTGCACACCCTTTCTGTGGAGAAGTTCCTCCAAGACTATATTACACACTAGCAAAGTGTTATTTTTTTTTCATCTGATGTGATTTCTTGGGTTTTCCAGTTCTGGACACTGAAAATCTTACTTTTTGCAAAGAAAATCTCTTTGAAGAGCTTCTTTGAAACAGGTAAATGGTTTGAATGAAACAGTATAAGGACAAATTGACCAGTTTTTTGGGAGGCTGCACAAACTTCCAAGAGTTCAGATTTGATTAACCAAAATAATCTTATTTGTTACATATATACCACAGTATATGTTACAATTGCAGTCTACAAAAGCTTCAATTCAGGGATACCACTACTGAGGAATGGGTAGAAGAGAAAATGATTGGATTTTTTTTTTTTTTTTTTCATCTAGGATAACTGTTTCTTTCTTGTTAAACCACTGGAAACTCTAGGTCTGCAACTGAGATAATTATGATGACTCTCATGCCAAAGTAGTGTGCTTTTGCTGCCCATTCTCCATCTCTATCAAGGCTGTTAAGAGCAGAGACCTTCCTGTTCATCATTTTACAGACACTTTTGCAAATCTTTGTGAAAGGTTTAACAACCTATTAAGAAAAGAGAGGGATATTCTGTGGCTGCTACTATGTACAGAAAAAAAAAAAAAGGACATTTTAATTACCAATAGTTGAAAACTCATCAATTTTTAATGTCAGATTTCAAGTTTTCAGTTTCAGTTTTTCAAGTGCTTTTTTCAACAGGTTTTGACATTGGTTATGTTTATTTGCCATGACTCAGTGTTTTAAAGAAAGAGAGTGAAATCTGGCACTTGTCATTTACCAAAAAGTCACCAGTATAAATATTGGTAATTTCTTCTTAAAGTTAGCAAGGCTGCTGTGACTTAAATTGATCTGATCATATAATTCTGTGATTCTATACTTGTCCCACCTTGTGCATGCAAGTTACCAGCCATTAGTCAGATGCATCCACTGTGGCACAGATCAATTTGAGTCACAGTAGCCTTGCTAAAATATTGTAACTGGTGGTCTTAACTTCACCACTGTTAAAAACTCTGTCAGAACAATGCTTACTTTACCAAATCATTTAACAAATAGTTTAATATATATAAACATAATGATCCTAATGATTAAAGTCACTTGCAAGAAATAAGCAATTTAGAAGTGATGTTGGTAACCAATCCCCACTTAAATCTTATGATTGTCAGCTGATATGTCCTTTCAACATCGTTCATGCTATATTTGAATTTTATTGTGACAAGATCATAGAATCATAGAATAGTTTGGGTTGGAAGGGACCTTAAAGATCATCTAATTCCAACCCCCTGCCATGTGCAGGGACACCTCCCACTAGACCAGGTTGCTCAAAGACCCATCCAGCCTGGCCTTAAACACTTCCAGGGATGGAGCATCCACAACTTCTCTGGGCAACCTGTCCCAGTGCCTCACCACCCTCTGAGTAAAGATTTTGTTCCTAATATCTAATCTACATCTACCCTCTTTTAGTTTAAAACTGTTACCTCTTGTCCTATTACTGTAGTCCCTGCTAAAAAGTTGCTCTGCATCTTTTTTATAAGTCCCCTTTAAGCACTCCAAGGCTGCAATAAGTTCTCCCTGGGGCCTTCTCTTCTTTAGGCTAAACAGCTCCAGCTCCCTCAGCTTGTCTTCATAGGAGAGGTGCTTCAGCTCTCTAATCATCTTTATGGCCCTCCTCTGGACCCATTCAAACAGGTCCATGTCTTTCTTATGCTGTGGGCCCCAGAACTGAATTCAGTACTCCAGCTGGGGTCTCAAAAGGGCAGAGCAGAAGGGGAGATTAACCTCCCTTGATCTGATATATATATATATTTATATAATATATATATGTATTTTTTTTTCTGTGCATCCCAGGATATGATTGGCATTCTGGGCTGCAAGCTTGTGTTCAGTTTTTTGTCCACGGATACCCCTGAGTCCTTCTCCACAGGGTTGCTCTCAATCCACTCATTGCCCAGCCTATATTCATGTTTGGAATTGACCTGACCCAGGTGCAGGACTTTGCACTTGGCCTTGTTAAACTTCATGAGGTTCATATGGGACAGCTTCTTCAGGTTGTCAAAATCCCTCTGGATGGCATCCCTTCATTCTAACATGTCGACAGTACCACTCGGGTTGGTTTCATCTACAAACTTATGTGGGCGCACTCAATTCCACTGTCCATGTCATCTACAAAGATGTTGAATAATACAGGTCCCACTACAGACCCTTGAGGCACACCAGTCATCCCTGGTCTCTACCTGGACATCAAGATGTTGTCCACAGAGTTTTGAATGTGACCATCTAGCCAATTTCTTATGACCGAGTGGTCCATCCGTCAAATCCATGTCACTCCATTTTGTAGACAAGGATGTTGTGTGGGCAGTATCAAAAGCCTTACACATATCCAGGTAGATAGCAAAAATGTTGAATACCTCAGCCTTCTCCATGTCAGTTGTAGACAGTAATCACTAACAGAAAACAATCTCCTTAGATCTTTTTATTAAAGATATAAGCAATTATATTTCCATATAAGCAATTTGTAAAAATTTTGTCTAAAGTTATTTGATGGTAAAATAATGTGTCATAACCAATATACTGGTATCATTTATTCAATACAAATGTAATTCACAGCATGTTTTTAGAGGCAATGAATATGCAGAAGACGATAAATATGTTATGAAAATGAATACTTGATACAAACATTTGTGGTTCTTCTGTTTTCTTTTGCAAGAAAGTTTCTACATTCTTGTTTTTCAAATGGATCCACCATGAATAATAGCAATAAGATTAACTCTGCAGAGGCAAAATCTGGATTTTCTTGCTTCAAGCTAGATGTGGTATTAGTCATGTGGTAATCTGTTGACAGCACAACAAGGTATGAATTAACAGTATCCATTTATTCTGTATTCAGAGTCTTGTTTCAATTACAGAATTTTATTATATAACGATACTTAAAAAAAAAAAAGTATTGTACATAGTTAATTGACAAGGTTCTGGCTTTTCTGTTCACCCTTGCAAAATGGTATGTAATTCAATGTTGGAAAGTAGTTCCAAGACAAGAAATGCTGTGTTCTGCACTCTTAAAGAGATCAGTCACCTTTTCCAGCCTATTGAATAATTTGCAAAGGGCAAATAGATGTGTTACTAGCTCCATTGATTATCTTGATGGCAATGTATAAAATGACTGTAGTCATTAGGAAAAATGATACCCAAGAGATACAGCAGCTTTGTAAAACTGAAAAAAAAAATTCTTCTATGGTAATAGCTGAGTATATAAGGGGTGGAAAGAACAAAAGTTTCCAAGGCATAGTGGATAGGTGAACAGTTAAAAGCACCATTCTTTTCAGCTTCCAAGAAACAAATGTTTTACATTTCTCTGGGGTATACAGATCTCCTTCACACATTTCTGCTGAAGTTACCCATTTCATATTAAGATGATTATCATTTCATAACATAGACATGTTTTAAGAAGAAGAAATGTTAAAACAAACATATTGGTAACATGGGTAAGAGAGGAAGATAGAAGAAACTTTTTCTTGGATTTGGAATAAATCAGAATGGGGAGGGGTGAGGAAAACTGAAATAGAAATAAGGATAAATATCCAAAGGATATTAGAGTTTATGTAGTATTTACAGGTTTGCTTGTTTACAGTACCTTTGAAGCAAAAGGAAGAAAAATCCACCTTCAGTGGTGTACAGGCTGCACCTTCAAAACTCATGGGAAAATATAATCATGTACTTGAATAGTTGTTAAGCAGGACTTTTCTATACACAGCTTAATCTTTATGCAATCTTTTTCATTCCTTTCTAATGTTGTTACTGTTCCTCTGATTCTGTGGTTAATTTTTCATCAGTTTTGGTCTTGTTTGTGAACTGTCCATGGGCAGATAGCAATTTTAAAGAAAATGTTTGTTACTCAAACCTGAAAGTGAAACCACTGTTTCATTAATTTTCTAGATAGTAGCAGTAATAGTACTCTACTATGAATAGTAGATTTGAAGTTTAAGATCTCTAATCTTAAGAACTTAGTTGCCTGACTTTTGACTCTATTATTTGTGGTACGATTTGAGCAGAAAAAAACTGCCACTCTCCTCCCAAAACAAATGCACTTTGTAATTAGAGGAATTTTATCTATATGTATAAAACCCATATGTTTTTCTTAAAAGTCAGAAAAAAATCTATATTCTTATAGTGCTCAAAAAAAATCAAGTAAGGAGGGGTATAGAAATTGTGATGGAAAGTTCTGCTTAGAAGCAGATTAATTATTTTTGTGTTTAGTTTATTTTTCACCATACACACATGCAGCAGTGGGTATTTCCTAGAGTCTTAGGCCTGGTTGAGCTGTGATTTGTGTTTTACAGCTGTATATCATCAAATGTTTCTCTCCCCTGATTCCACTTTAAGATATGATGCTCTGGAGTTACAAAAGGCGTGTGCTACTTTGGACTAAGTGAAATCTAATAACAGCTTCAACTCAGCAGATGACACTTTAAAAATGAAATCTGAAGCAGTTGTTTGTAAATGAAAGCTGAAATGAAAGTGGAGGGCTCCCATGCCTTTTGTTCCTTCTTTCCCTGTGATTTTTTTTCGCTTGGTCAGAAAAATGACTAAATTCACAGGTGCTTTTTTGAATATCTGTCTGGAGGGCCAGCTGTGTAGTGCTGATCTGGATTAGAGCCACATTTTTTCTACTTTTGAGTCAGTTTCATTCATCTACATGGAAAGAAAAGCCTAGAGCTGTTGCAATGATATGAGGAGTGTGCTGAGAATTACTAGCTCAGAGCAATACTACTGGGTGGGGAACTGGCTCTTTCCTCATGACTTTGGCTCCTCCACAAATGTTGGAGGACTGTATTGGACCTGACTGAGTGTTCATTTTGTAAACATTGGTGGAATACTCATTATAGTATGATTGCTGGAGTTGGAACATTTTGAGAAGAGTAGTGTAAAATAAGCCCTTATTTTCAGCAGACTTTATGAAGTGAATTATCAAAGTGACTGATGTATTTGGGAGAAAGCAGAATTGCATCAGCAGATGTCTGATGCTAGGGACTGACCTGCATACCTGCATGCAGTTAGTGCATTTGCAATCAGGTTGATTGGAGGGATAATTGTGCAAACAAATGGTGACTGATCATAATATCTCTGGGAAGGAGGTAAGCTTGGGTAGATACAAGGAAAGCATATTGTTTGGATGTTTCTCTGTCATTGATGGTGGCATATTTGAGCATAATTCTTGAATAACTTGATTTTTGGTGACTCTCTTGATTCAGCTGTGGGATTCATCTATCCAGTGTACTAGTTGTCCTAGACTTACTTCCTAGCTAATAGAAGCATAAGGAAGACATCTTAAAAGAGATCATGTACTCCATGCCCTACAATTATTCCAATGTCTCCACTGACTGTAATGGCATCCCACTTTATAAGTGTGTGGAAGTTTGTTTTGAAATCTAACCTGACAAGAAATATTGTAAATGTGTCTTCAAGTGGTGTTAGTAGCTTGGATCACGGACGTTGTCAAATTAGCAAGGTCTTTTTCTCCTTCATTTTATTTTCTCTTTCTTTCTTTCCTTCCCATGAGCAAAGTTGTATAATATTTGCTTTTAAGCAAGTTTCAGTGCAGGACCAGCAGAGAAGATGAGCCCACTGCTTCTCGGACTTCTCATCGCCTTCATGCTTGGGCTTTTGAAGGAGGATACACACTAGAAAACAATAATGATATTCTTAGTGAGACTGAAGGGAGAGGCAAAGCTGGTGGGAAAGAAGAAATTATTGGTCTTCATCTGCTTTTGCCTTTACCTTGACATATTATGAAATAATCTGAGTTGTATCGAGAAATAGCTGTTTTTAATAGAGAAAAAGCATCTGAGGCAGCTGAGAATGTGCATCTGTGATTTTTGGCACTGAGAAGTATTTATTAGATGGTCTGATTACCTGGGTCTGAATTCTGGTGTACTTCCTGGTTCCCTTGATAGGTTCTAATACAAGGATTAAAATTTTAGATGTTAAATTTTAGATACTGATGAGTAAATTGACACAAAAACACATGGTTGAAATTCTTTACTATGAGGGTGGTGAGGCACTGGAACAGCTTGCACAGAGAAGCTGTGGATGCCCCATCCCTGGAAGTGTTAATGGCCAGGTTGCTTTAGGCAACCTTGGCTAGTGGGAGGTGTCCCTGCCCATGTCAGGGAGGTTGGAATTAGATGATCTTTAAAATCCTTTCCAACCCAAACCATTCTGTGATTCTATGATTCTAAGATGTATTTGAATGCCTGTGCCGGAAACATGTCATCTCCTTTCATGAGAAACCCAAGAAGGTGAAAGGAGTTCAATAATTAACCAAGGTGACAATGGTTTTGAAACTTGATCTTTGAAACTTGGTTTTAAAGTCTTCATTTAATTTACAGAAGCACAAGCTTGAATTGTCTGACTCCAAGGGGCAGATATGCAATGCTTCATGCTACTTGTAGTGAACTGATGTTGTCTGTCATGTATGTTTGTGGTCTGGGAAGCAGTACAAGTTTTTAAGACCAGGGTGTTCCCTAGCATGTTATCTGGCCAATTGTATTCTTACATAAAGGATATTTCAATTGTGCTAGTTGGAATTGTCACACATTAACCCTGTTAATTTCAGAACTATACCTCACTTCTTTCTTTCCTTTCCTCCCTTTTCTAGTTCTTGTACTTTACATATGGGTGTGTCTTGTGGATATACGTTTTTGGAAAGTTAAAAAAAAATCTAAAGAAAATGCTCTGAATTCAGATGCTACTTTGAGGGGAAAAATTATATTGAAGATATTATGTTTTTACATAAAAAGTGTTGCCAAGTTTGCACCATACAATAAGAGGGTGAGACACTAAGAAATAGTGGACAAGATATTTGATGAGCACTGAAAACACAGACATCAATTCTTGACAGAGTTTTTTGGTATCTCTGTCCAAAATGCAGAAGTTAGAGATCAGCGTAAGGGACTAGTCATACTGAAGTAGCCACTAAGCATTTCACGGGTATTGAAAAGCAAACTAAAAACGAGAAGACAAAGAGTCATATAAAAATGTATATCTTTGGAAGTAAACTCTATGTGGGTCCGTAAAGATTCTGATGTTTACTTTTATCTTGTTAGCATGTCAGCGTTGCAGGTGTGCATGTGTTAGCAGATATTCTGAGCAAAAAAGCTGTTTTCTAGTAGCAGGCTGTTCATCTTTCTTGATGTATTGTTCCTTGGCAGAAGAACTTTTCTGCTGGGTTTGTCCAGCAGCAGGTAACACAGTTTTGTCTCTCTGAATTCAGAGGTTGGAGACTGTTAGTGACAGAAGAGGTGCCTGCAGCAGTTCAGTTCGCTATAACTTGTTCTATGTACTCATTGTTGTAATTCCCGTTCATTAGAGATGTGTCTATCAAAATTGTAGCATTTGATACCTTGAATTAAGTAAGAATTCAAAGTAACGTCCTTACTGCTAAACTGTAAATGTATTGTTTGTATGCACTGAAGATATTTTCCATGGGTAAAAATTTCCCATTGTAGAAACAGCAAAAAACAGAACACTGATTTTTAGAAAGAACTGTCCTTAAGTAATGTTTCTTTTCCTCAAAAACATGCTATGTCACCGAGGTTTGGAAGTACTCAGTGCTTTTACAAAATGCAGGATTTAAATGTGTTCAGAGTCAGAGAGGTTAAGTTTCAAATTAATACTCTAATATGAATTACACAGATTTTGGGGGAAAGTTTTTTTCTTCTTTTCTTAAAGAAGAATCAGTGCTGAACAGTATTGAATTGTTCAGTATAATATTCTTGTATCAAGATAACTGTCTTCACTTAGGATGTTTAATACAATTAAATTCTCTGAGCCATTCAGCTACGTAGTGCTTTTGTATAATTTCTCCTTTCCAATATTGTGTGAAGCTGGAGTTTTGTTCTCTACTGACTGTTATCAAGTGAATACCAGTTTGTGCATGGAAAGTTCACAGCTACTTGTTTTTTTTTTTTTTTTTTTTTTTTTTAATTTTGGCAGCTGAATGTGGGAGCTAGGAGGTAAAGATAATGATGATCAGGAAATAAGTGATGAGTGTTAGTTTGTCTGTGATTGTGGTAGGGGTGTTTAAAGATGCAATGTCACCATCTGATTTGTAAACTTTATGCAACCAAGGTTTTCTACATACAGGAAGGGCTTTGCTCAGTCAAAATACTCCAGGAAGGAAGACATATATTTTGTAACAATATGAACTCAAATATAGCTTTCCTGAACATTGTTCAGTGTCTTTTAGTTTTGTTGTCTCTGACCCTGCTTACTTGAAGATATCAAGGAATATGTCAAGCAACATTCCTTCTGTTGTTAGCTTTCATTTACATTCAGCTTTGTTTTTCTTGAAAGAAACTGGGGGAGCAGTAGCAGTCTTGGAACAATGAAGCTCAGTAATCTTTTACAAATGTTGCCATGACATTCCTTATTCCTTAGACTCGGTGATACTGTTTTGAATATAAATGGGATGGGACTTGATCAACAAGGGCACTTACCACTTGTCTAGATAATGTGAGTCTTGCTATTTTTAATTACCAAGTAGTGCCAAAAACACGACTCACTTTGCAGAAGCATAAAAATACATTTACTAATAAGAATGGATGTTCCCTATTGGCTACTGTTCTTCAAATGATCTCTTCATTATTAAATGAGATCAAACAGGTTTTCATCTCATCCATATGAGTTATTGCTTTTGGAGTAAACTAGGAAACTGTGCTTTCCTAGAAAAGGACAAGAAAAAGAAAAAGGAGTCTCGCAGTGGATGTGTCCACATAGAAGCTCCATCACCAGATGGGATGTAATGTCAGCTCAACTGACTTCCTTTAAACCACATATATTGGTAATGATACTAGTCAACTCCATAGAAGAATACAGTTGAGCAAAGCTGTCTGCAAAAATGAGGTACATTAACTTGTTCTGAGGTGCATGTAGGTAAAGCTAAACCATGTCTAATATTCAGGCTGGCTAATAGAAAGTTACAGTGTTGTAATTGTGTTGCACTGTTTAGTGGCTCAAGTGTAAACAGATCTACATACTGAAAAAGCATCTTTTTATTTATGAGTCACTTGGTGTAGGAATAACGGTTATGGACTCATGTTGTATAATTATAAATACTGGGAAAGTTGCTGTGGTACAGTTATCAAAGTTCTTTCCAGCAAATAATTATTGAGAAACTATTATCTTGCTGCTTAGCCAGATTTATACTGTTTAGTCCCTTGTCACTTTATTAATGATATTAAAGGCAGAAGTTTTTTGACATTATGTAGGCCATATACATGGAGGTTTTTTTACTGCCATTCCCACTAGAATACCACCTCCTTTATCTGGGTCTGGGTCTGGAAATGATGATTTAAATTGCAGTAAAACATTATGGCTGAGGAATTCCACTCTAGGTCTGTGATTTAGCTGTAATTTTGTTTATTTCTTTCTGCTATTGAATTTGAGGGTTAGGATTTTTTAGTGTGTTCAGTGATTTGGCTGGAGGAGGAGCTCTGTTACTAGGGGAATGCTACATTTCATTAGACCTAAGTTTAGCAGAACATGGCTATGGTTTTGCAGTGACCACTCCCACATTACTTTGCCAGTAAAGCAGTTAATTAAAAATGGCCATGCTCATCTAGATTTTCATCTCCATTTGAAAAAGTTAGATTGTCGGTAGCAAGATTAATATGATTGGTTTGGGATTAATTCTCGAAGGATTAGGGCTAATTCATTGTTGCTTAGTTTAATTAACAGGAGAGCTCTTTTTTTTTTTTTCCCCGTGCTTTTTTTTTTTTTTATATTATTGATAATAATCTTAGAGAAAATCTCTTTGTGGTTTTGTATGCATTTGTTTTACTGTTGAGGCTTAGTTTTTCAACTGATTAGTTATTCAACTAGAGATGTAGTTATTCAACAGAGATTCTAGCCAGGGCCCCAGGCAAAACTACAAACTCTGCTGCTGTTCATGCAGGTTTCTGTCTTTTAAACCCATTCATCATTTTGCTTGCTGTAAAACTAGCAGCACATTATGTCTTTCCAAAAGCAAAATTTCTGCATTATGGAGAAAAAAAAAAAAAAAGCCAATAGTACTTGGAGAGAGTAGAAAGCGGCATCAGTTAGTAATATCCACCACGACAGTAGTTCATGTAATCTTAGGACAAACAGGCTTGCAAAACAGGTCTTGTGATAAGTCTGACAGATGTTTTGAAAATACTGAAGAACCTTTCTAGCCATGAGCAATATATGTTTAGATGTACAAAAACTGCTTTTCGTATGTCAAGAATCATGTTCCCTTTTTTGGTACCTGAAGAGGTGGCAAGTGGTCACAGATGAGTTTGTGGTGACAAGACTCCATGAGTGATGGCAAACATTCTGCAAAAGTATTGCCAGGAGCAAAAATTTGTATTTAAAAGTGGAGTCAGTGTCCGGAGCTTACTCTGAAAGATCAGCTTCTTTAGGGCACATAAATGCTATTGGGTCTTTTAAGAACATTCCCAATTCCATGTACATAAGAAACACCTGAGATTTCTTTTGGTGTAGCTGAGCTTAACTGGTCTATAGATAAATGGAATTGTGTATTTCCTGATATTCTGTTCTGTTATGAAATGTATGTTTTTTCCAAACATCAAAGATCTTTTATGAGATCATTGTTTTAATGAGAAATTATGGAAGGGAGAAACAACAGGTGTGAAACTCAAGTTTAAAGTAGTTGCAAAAGTATTATGAATCCTTAAATCTGTTTTACTGTTTTATCACATTTACTGATTTGTTTGCAGCATATCTCAAAAGTATGATTTCAAGTTGTTAGGATATGCAAGTCCATGTAACATAAATTTCCTGTAGTGAGCTTTGCTGGAATTGTGCAAAACTTAAAATTGGCAAGTGACTTGCTGAATCTAGGCAGGGTTTTGATCATTGGGTGAAAAATACAAACTCAGTACATTTGCAGGGGAATGAAGCAATATCAAAGCAAGATGTAATGAGTCCCACCTCCATTTTGTGTCTGATTTCTGTTGTTGTGGTTCACTTGCTGTGCAATGCGCCAGAAGCTTTCTTTGTTGATAGCCCTTTATCAGGGCTCTGTTGAAGCTTGTCTGGGGGCTCATCTGGCCTGTGTGCTGAGGTCTGCTTTGTCTGGAAACACAGTGAGATAGGAGGTATATAACTTTGCAGAATTAATTTAAAAGTAAATATTCTTTAGCCTGGGAACTGTTATGCAATCTTCAGCAACATGGATGTAAAGGGAACTTACATCCATGAACTCTCTGGGAACAGAGCCTCTTGCATTTGCTCAGGACTGAGGTACAGGGTATCTTGCATACCAGGTAAATACTGTGAATTAAAGATGGTGGTTCATATAGTCCTTATTTGCAAGCAAGCAGATTCAGGTCTCAGTCACTGATGGATCTCTTTCATACTGTTGCACTTTTATGTATGTCCTGAGAAAAATGATCAGGTGTAACTTTGTATTTTGCTTTCTGTCCATGAGTTCACCATGGACAGCATTTTCCTTTCCTATGCATATCAGTCAGACACGGAGGAAAGAACAGAAAGAAGTTCAGGACATCCTTCCTTTCCCCTCTGTCAGATTGTAGCAGACCTGGTGCTCTGTTATCCGAGTAATTGCAAAGACTGAAGACTGAGCAGAAAAGCTCTAGAAAAAGAGCTCCACTTCCGCTGAAAAACAGGCCACTTTCTGGCAACTGCCTGGTTTCTTGAGGAATTAAGTCACATGTAGTCATGTTCTGTGTGTGTCAGTGTGCCAGTTTCTCTTAGTAGCTGTTGAGCCCCTTAGCTGACTTTAACAACATTTGGAAGAGAAAAGGTAATCTTAAGACATGAAGTTCCTACAAGTTTCACAAAAGTGGGCAGCTACATAAAAGAGATTGCTTTCACTGAGGGAAGCATTGTAGGAGGAGCTTAATTAGTGGGAATTTCACAAGGAGAGAGTCATTTAGTACCCCAGTTGCAGTTACAGGAGAATAATCAAAGTTTGTTTTTCATTAGGCAGGAACCAGAAACCTTGACCCCTTGGGCCTTCGTAGTTTCCTTACTTACCTTTTAAAAGTGGCGATAAATAATGCTGTCTTCATGCATCTTGTCTGCAGTGGTGAGTCTCTCAAATTAGTATCAACTATACTAGAAACTATATAGAAAACTATATAACTATATAGAAACTATATAGAAAACCTGTCCTGTCATACTGAAAGCTTAAAATGGACTTCAAAATTGAGCGGAAGATTTTTTTTTTCTTTCTCTCTTTTTTTTTTTTTTTTTTTCTTATGGAGTATGGATGCAGATTTACCAGCAAGGATAGGGTATTTGGTATTTAGCCCCTCAAATGCACAGTCTGACATGGCTTGTGTTCTTGCACCCCGTGGGAAGTCATTGCTTCTCCCCTGTCTGTGTCAGAGTGTGATTCCCTGTGAGGAAATAACCAGTAACGGGAGCAGCCTCAAATGTAGGTATAGTCTCTGTTCTTGCCTTGCTTTCTGAGTTGGATTGGGTACTTCAGGCTCTCCAGATTTTTACAGTCCTAGTAAGCAGCTCGGGTTGTATCTAGGGCCTGGGAGACCCATGCTCTATCTCCATTTCTGCCATGAACTACTTTGCTGCAGGCAAATTGTGGATCTGTATTATAGTTGAGTTTTGTCATCTATAAGACAAAGAGAACATTTGCTTCCTGTGTAAATAAATGAGTGAAAGGTATTGGATGAAACATAGGCATTATTAGCCATACTATTTTTTTTTTTCATATAACCATTAGTAAAAAAATAGAAACCATTTAAATGTTTGGACGTTTCAGTGCAAAAGTCGGTGTCTCAGATAGCAGTCTTACTTTTTTTTTTTTTTTATATTACAATCCCATATTTAGAAACCAGTTGATTTATTTTAGGTGGCATTTCTTAACTGTTCTCTGACTTTGAAACAAAAACTATACAGTCATCCAAAATGGTTTTCTTTGCTTACTCATTTTTTCAGTACTATCTGGTCTCTCACTGTCACTGCAGGGATGCTTACTTGTGTGGCTTTTTGAATGAAGAAATTGTGAAGTGATGCTGAAAATATGCCACATTTTTTTGGCTGTTTTATAGCAGAAAATGTAAAGGGATGGCTTTCTTTTCTTTGCTTAACCTATTACCTACAGTTGAAGCAGCACAGCGAACAGAATTGAGAATGAGAAACATACAGCTACTGTAGCTTAATTTTAACACTTGCATGGCAATCTAACACAGGGATTGTTGTTATGTACTTGGAAAGTTTTTGGACTTCTAAACTGAGTGCAACTATTTGCATATGACTCATATGGTCCCTATTAAGGTAGTCATTAGAGACTGCATTGTCTCTTAGTGCACACTATTTTTGTGAGGTTAGACAATGCTACTTTAGCGTCATTTTACAGAGGGACAAAGAAGGAACAGAGATGTATGACTGAAGAGCCCATGCAGACTGTGTTGGCAGCACCTCCCTTTCTTGAGTGTCTGCAGGGCAAGCCACCACAGTTCCTCATGGTGGTCCGGCGTGGTGCTGCATGGTGCAGTGGCTCAGAAACTGATTCCTGAAAAGTGCAGATCATGGTGCTGGAGTGGGAGGAGTACAACAGAGCATAGAAAACCTGTTATCTCTGCAAAGTTAAACCACCCTTGCTTTTTGGTAATATGACCTGAATTCCCAAATAATTTTGTAATGATTGTAGCTGCAGTTCAGCTACAGACACTTTAGTAGTACCAAGAGAAGAGGGAAAAAACAGGACTTGCATATACTTCACAGGGAATTCATGTGTATCAAGTCATCTGTTTACTGCAGAATAACACACATAATTTCAGGGGTTTTTAGTGACTATGGGGATTTCAACAGTGTTAAAAATCTGTCTTTAAACAACTTACTGTAGTTCCCATAATGGCTCATGTCCCTCCAGATACAGACTACATGCTTTAACTCTGCTCACAACATAAAATGAATGACAAATGATCCTTCCTTTCCCTCTTGCTGTTCCCTCTGTTTTCCATCAAATGTCAGTGTTACTACAGTATCTGCTGGTGTTGCATCAGGGCACAGAACAGGCATCAGACTTCCTAAAATAGTACTGGACCCAGTCTTCAGTCCTGTTGGCAATGTTACATGCTAAGTTCATTCTGAATTGCGTTAGCACGGCTGCTGCTGCAAATCTGAGGACATCTGTTTACTGAGGAGCTTTTTAGCAAACACTTTGGTATGTCTTGGGAGTTTACACAGAAATGAGCTGCTAGTTGTAACTAGGTTTTTATCAGCTGCTCTATCACCAAAGCTGTAATTCAACTTCATAAACTGAGCAGTGGTTTAAAATTAGTGACTCACAAATGATCCTATTCTTACAGTAACATACAATTCTAAGCCAGAAATGTAGTGTCCAGTGTGCATGTTAATATTAATATAGCAGCTTAATATCTGTTGCGTTGAACTGGTGAGGGGAATTGCCTCAACTTGGCAAATTCCAATAGTACCCATGTTCACCACAGTGATAACTGCCATTAAGGTTTGCAAAAATCAAGAAGCATTTTTTCCAGCAGAATGTATTAGAAGATTGTTTAGCTTTCCGTGGCCTCTGAAGTTCAGTTGTATGTATACGCGTATAAATGTATACATGCATAAAATCTCATTGCCAGCAAAATTTTGTTGTAATGGACATGAAAAGTATACATTTTTTAAGTTCCTCCTGTAAATACTGAGCACACTAAAATAGTGTGTATTTGTTCATTGCTACATACATATTTCCTCTGAAAGCTAGCTCTAGAAGGATTTATTTGGAGTAGGTTTGCCTACTTCATTTTAACCCTTGTCCCTGAAGAGTTCATGATTAAGTAATGTGCTCTGACATAACTCATTGCTTATGGAATAGGATAGTAAATAAAGGTTTTGACAAACTGTATTAAAGCCATAGTTCTTGAGCCAGATCACTGCATAGAGCAGAGTGACACTGCAATGTTTTAATAATTTCTAAGGATTAAACGAAACTCTTTATCTGGAAGATACAGTACACAAATAAATTTGCCGGTTGGCAAAGCATTTTGGTGTTTGAATCCCATGATGCCAGTTCCACGCGCTGCTCTTGAATCCTACATTTTCCCTTGCCCTGCCCAGTGCCTTCCCTTTATCTCTGTTTCTCTCTCTGCCACAGAGGTAAGAATTTATGAGGTGACTGACAGGATCTGAGAACCAGTGTGGAATCTTCAGTATATTAAGTACATCTTTTTTCACACATTGTCACTGATGGCGATGGCTACTTGGGTCGTGAGGTGCATTTAAGATGTTGGATACATATGGTTAAGTTTTTGCAGGATTAGGATTTCCATCCACCTCGTGTTTTGAATTTGTCTAATACACAGGAGTGATGGGACTGGCTCCTGTTGCCGTTGCATAACGTTGGTTTCAGGGAATGCTCCCTCTCTAAACTGGTGTTCCCCCAACATGGATTGTGTTTACAACTAAGTTATTGTTAAAATATAGCTCAGGAGTGGTGGAAGGCAAAGTCCACTTCCTAGTAGTAGCTTCTGCCTTGGTAAAATTCCAATGCTACTAAATTTCTGATTTTTATAGTGTAGTACCTGGTGTCAGGCTATATTTTCCTCCCTGTTCTAGAATTGCTTAATACTGTAGCTTCTATTGCCTTTTGGAGATTAATATTATGTATATAAACTACTGTTTGAATCTACAGTTACTCTTTACATTTATCTTTTCTTGCTATATTTTTAGGAAATTAACAAACAATAATATTTAATAATAGTTATGTATTTGGGGGTTTTCTGTTAGATTTATTCAGCCATTTTTCATTTTCTGGCCAGCTGTTGATTTGAAGCCAAGAACGGAGATCTGTAATTATTTGAAAGGACATTATGTATTTATTATTTTCAAGCCAAGTGAGTAAATCTGTCCATTATTCAGTGGCACGAGTGTAAACTATACTTTATGATGTCGTTAAACCAGCAAGATTTTTTTTTCCACATTCATTTCCTTCCTTACATTTTGTGGTGTGCTATTTTCTTTTGGCTGAATTCTGTAATAGAAATGCACAACAGCAAATCTGATTAGGAAGTTCAAGTGTTTCTGTGAGAACACTCCTCTTGGCAGATGTCTTAGTAAAGGAATGGTGAGATAGATACAGTAACAAATCTGTTTGATATGTTAAATGAAAAAAGCTCAGAAGCATTCCACCATATTTGTAGGTTCATAGCTGATAATACTAAGGCTTTCTTTTAAATGTAATGGTGAAACCTCAGCAGATAATTATCTTAAGGTTTGGAATATTATTTGAAATTCATCCAGACAGTTACACCCTTAAATTATATAAAATCTGACTAGATATCATACAAGATGTTGGGGGGGAGGGGTGGTGTTGTTGTTCCGTATGTTCTGCCTCCACTTCAACTGGAAATGCTGTAAGAAGAGCCTTTCTCATTGCATATTATTTGTAATTATTATTTCAGCATTTCTCATTCCAGTCTGGATGGAGGTTATGACAAGGATGATCATTCAGTCTGAACTGTAATGAAGCATGTGATTATGTCTAAGGAAATTTCTTGGTTGAATCTTTAAAAAAATAAGAAGATGCTTAAAACATCTTTATTTACTGAAATGTTCCACATAATTAGTAGTACCCTGGAACAGTGATTCTAAATTCTTAATCAGGATTGTGGAGTAGCAGAAACAAGCGCCCCTGAATTATTTATTTCCTGATTTATGCCAAGACTTATTTATGCTACATAGAATTTCCCCCTATTTTCTGAATACTCAGTAGACTCAAAATAACAAAAAATAACTCATATTGTGTGTACCTGGCTGTTTGAAAGCAAGACCTTTCCATCGTTGTATTATATCACTAATAGTGCAGCTGATTTATGTAAAACGGGATAGTGTAACTGGGATGATTCTTGTTTGTTTGTTTTTTCTTAATTCCTGATCCATCTCATTAAGCAATAGCAAAACATCCCTGTCTGCATGTGTGCAGAGAGTCTCAGGGGTGGTCTGTCCGTGAGTGCTGGATAGGGGGCATTCTCTTACTGGAACTGCCAGTGGTCTACTGTCAGAGGCCTTCAAAAGCCTTCTTTTAAATAACATGATATATGGTACTCTGCATTATAAGAACTGTTTGGGATTTCTTGAAAGAACAATTTTCACTGGAAAGTGCTTATTTGTGGAAGCTCGTAGTGAAGCAATCTATTTGGTTTCTTGGCCTCATTGTTAATAGAAATATGGAGGAGGGGGTTGTATTTTTTTGTGTTTGTAAATCAATCATCTCTGTAGTTTTTCTGTGCAGGGAGCTTGAGGAAAAGGGAGAAAGAAATCACTGTTTTCCTCCCTAGGGATGTGGGAAAATGTAGATAAGATTCAAACCCTCCACTTTGAGTGCAGTTCCCTGAGTGGTAGGTGACTACATACCGTGAGATGGGTGAGATGCGATACATCCAGATGTCTATTTAATTAGTGTGAATGGGCGATCCATGAAGCACTGTCCCATTAAGGCACATGTGTGTGTTAGCATCCCTGATAATAAATAACCATTGTCCAGGTTCTTGGTTCTAAGTATATATATATCTTGGTTATAAATATATATATATATATTTACAAAAAACTAACCACGTGATTTTTACTATCTGTTTAAGTGGAAACATAAAGTACTGGGGAGAAAGTATTTTCACTCTGAAAATTATAGTATTGTTCTAGAACATTTTAAATATTTTAGACAGTTGTGTTACAGCTCAGAGAGTGTTTCAAAGAGCATTTAAGTGTTTTTTTTTTTTAGTTCTTTGAAAGTGAGTACTTTAAATAATATGCATTGTGACCAAGTAGTTGGTTCCTTAATAAAATTTACAGTGATTCTCCTGAGCATACCAGTGGAAAGCATATCTTTATATGAATTACAGTGCTCAGACTATGCTTAGTTTTTGTTCTGAAGTAGTGGCCTAGTAAACTGAGATGAAACTCATGGCTATATTCATTTTTCAACCCACTAGTCACAAAGCTTGTGATATGTCTCCCAGTGAATATACCTTTTCTGAGTATTAACTAATGAAGGTCTTTGTAGCTAGCCTAAAAGAGATCAAAACGTGGCTCAGCACAGAGAATAATAATGTTCCCACACGTCCTTATAATCTGAGATGTGAAGTATTGGAGCTTGTACTACTGTACTGCTTTCCAATTACTTGTTCTGGGAATAAGTAGAAAATTGCATTTTTCTTTTCCTTTCACAAAGTGTGTAATTTTTATGCATTTGTGTTGAAGTGCCTCATCAGGCCAGGATTTCATTGTGATAGGCATTTTATTTTACAGAAGGAAAGTTTTTCCTACTCTAGCCTTTACAATTTGAATAAAGGGCATTACATAAAGCATAAGACAGTGAAGCATAGGAAAATAAAATTTGCATTAAATATTTATTAAACACTACCTCTTCTTAAAAACAAACAAACAAACAGACAAGCAAAAAACCCACTTGCAAACCAATTGATCAACTACAAAACGCCCACGCTATTGTAATTACAATTCAGTTGCTCCCTTCTAAAGCAGCTGTTACACAGTACCATGCAGAGAATTTTTTGTTAAAATGTGAGCTTTCTGTTGCAGTGTATAAACTCTGAATTGCTAAATTGCTCCAACATTTGAGTGAATTGAGCTTTACTGTCAGACACATAGTTCTCAAATAGCTGAATTTTTGTCTTACTTACATTCTACAATTGAAAGGAAAAAGAGTTACAATGCAGGTAACCTTTTTGTTTTAAGAGAGAGTATTAAGAGAAAGTTGCGAGGAATTCAAACTGTTAAGATAATGTTTATATTCTATTTTGTCTCGTAGGGAATCAGTCTTTCAATATAATGTAACTCCCTAATTATTTTTATCTGGCCTTTTGGCACCGTTTAACCAGATTTTTTTGGCTATGTTTGGGCTTGAAGAGCAAAATCAGTGGGAAATATTTTTGATTACACCATCTAACATTTAAGAAAAAACAAACAAACAAAAAAAAAAAACAACCAAAAACCAACAACCAAACAAAGAATTTGTGGAAGAATAGTGAACTTCCTATATGACTTTATGACCATCCAGGGGGAAAAAAAAAAGCATCATGAAATCTTTCAGTTTAGGGTCCATTTCTGTGAAGTCTTCAGGTTACCTGGATTTGTTGTTTTTGTTACTCTGCACAAGCAGACAGGCAAACTGAGGTGGCTGCGGCAGCAAGGAGCAGGAGCAGCTTTGGTGGAACAGGCTTGCTTGCGAGAGCATGGCACAGAACAGGGCTGGAACAGAGCCTAGTGCTCTCTGGAGCCCTGCCAGGTATCTGTGCTAGACAGAACATTGACCTGTCTGGGCAACTCGATGCTAGCTCTGTCATGTCGGCATTGTAGTCCGTCAATCCTCGTAGACATGCCCTTAGAAGTATTTTATTTCAGGTCCTCTGGGACTGTCTCTTCCATACTCAGCTAGACATCTTTAGATTCTAATTTAGTCCAAGAACAAAGAGAATGGATGCAATGGGGTCACATGGAAGAATGGCACTAATAAAATAACAAACAGCTAATATTTGTGTTTTATTTTTAGCTTATTTCCTGTTTTTCTTTTTGGCTGTGGCTGCTGACCTTGTCACAAAAGCTTCCTTTCTAGTTGCTTTGCTTAAAAATATACATACATTGTGTCTGTATGCATCTGCGTGACAGAGCATCAAGTTGTGGACTTGTGAGATTATCCCAGTATAAACTCAAACTCCCAAAGAATGAAAATGGGGCTGCAGAAGAAACTTCTTGGGAGGCCTCTTTTCCTTCTCTGAGAATGTTACTGTGCAGCCTGTATTCCCAGCCTTTGCTCTTGTAGCAGGGGCAGGCGGATTCCTTTCTCCTGAGAGACAGAAGTCTTCAGTCTTGACCCAGACACTGAATTTCTCCCATCCACTACTTCATAGCAAAGGATTGAGTGAACATCTGTCCCCGGTGATACTTAATGTAAGAAAGAGTCATTCATCACAAGTTACCTTATTTAAGCATGCTGAAAGGGAGGGTAGGGCTTTCAAATAATAATACAGAATGCTGTCCCTTGAGGTATCATGTGGTTTCTTGTTCTTTCCTTTCTATTTTTTCTTTCCCTTTGAAGTGAGGTTACTGAGTCACATAAGACTGAAAGATATATATAAAAAATGCAACAGACAATAATTCAGCTTCCTTATTTCTTCCCCTATTCATGTACTGACAAGTTGTTATTCATCTTCTTAATTTCTGATCTATTCCCCCATACCCCATTTGCTTCCTGATTTTTTTTTGGCTTACACCACAAAACCCATCCAGTTACTCATTAGGTCTTATTGTTTGTTTTTATTATTATTTATTATGAGGGGGAGCCAATTCTCATAAATACGAGTTATCCTTGTACAAATAAGTTTCAGCACATGCTGTGTTGAAAAAAAAAATTTGGCATTACAAGGGTTTCCCAATCTTTCATGAGTATTGAGAACATACATAAATAGGAATGATTTTTTTTTCTTTTTTCCCTGTTGGGCATTTGCTGGAGTTGAGAAGGTTGTCAAAGATCAAGGCTGTCAAAAGCTGACTTTTTTTGTGTTTATTTTCCCATTGTCTTCTTGCTGCCTTGGGTGCAACAGAACTGAAATTATTACACAGTAATGTATGCTGTGGCTCAATTCCAACATCATATCATCATTGTTGCCACAAGCTCATGTCCAATGATGGGAGAGGCACAAATTATGCATATTTTGCTCAAAAAGTCCTGTTCATGCCACATTTGTGTGCATGTTTTTTAATGATACTGTAGATGTCTCTACTGAGGGGTTCTAATTCTGCAGTGCTTAAATGACTTTATGAGGTCCAGGCTGTAGTAACTGTACCCAAAAGACAGGATTTTGACCACTGTCTATCCAGAAGCTCAGTATTTCATATGAAATCTCTTGGTTGTATGAGTACAAGTGAGTCAGTTCTCCCTCTGACTCATTATGTTGTTTGATATCCACAGGTTCCATTACAGTTCCTTCAGCAGAATATCTACATGATAGACCCAACCTTACAGATCGCACCCATTTTTGGTTTCTGTAAGTATAATATACATATGTGTTCTATTTAAACTTCTCTTCATTTTCTTCTTTTCCTAGGTATTATGATATCTTTACCCAGTGCACAGAACACGAAGCCTTCTACGCAAGTTGCTTTTGGCCAAACCCCCTTGTAGAGGGCTTTATCACTAGAATTCATAAACAATTCTTTTCAAACTGTACTTCAGAAGAGGTTCTCTGGGAAGATCCGCCAGATGAAATTCTCATAACTCTGATCTTGATCCCAGTCATGTTAACATGTGCCATGATAACACTGGTAGTATGGTGCAGTAAGAGAAGTGATATCCTGGCGTAAGTTGTTCCCTTGGGCTTTCTTTTTCCCGTTTCCTTCTTCCAAAACAAAAACTAAGAAAGGAGGACAAAAAGAGAAACTCAACATAAAGATTTCAGATCCGCAAAAATGGAACCTGTGAGATGCTGAGATAGAGGCAGTGCTTCTGTGAACAAACAGCTGCTTACTTCCGCCAAAAATAGTGCTGCTGACCTTGGCCATTGGTGTTGCTGGTGCAAAGCTCTCTACTACCATCGGGTGTCATCATCTTGGAATTTACAGGCAATTCTCAGAAACGGGAGTCTCTGAGCAAATGGATCTGAGCTGCAAGAGAGAAAAAAGTTACTTTCCCATGGGTAAACCTGTTTGGTAAACTAAGTTTTGCAAAACTGTATGTAAGTGTATGTACACACAGTATAACATTAACTATGGGGGAGGTGATATCTCTTGAGTTTTCATTCAGGACAGTTGAGGTTTTCATCTGTGAACCTTGTGATTTGGATGGAAGATCATTAGCAAAGGAACTGAACGTGGATATGTAAACAAGTGGCAACTTTTCTGGAAGATAGTTACAAACATCATTATCAAGAACTGGAAATATTGTCTTGGCAAATGGAATAATTTATGTGTCCTGTGACTATTCACACAGGAGAAAAGTCATGCCACATTATAAAATAGCTTAGGTAATGCCTTTGAGCATGGTTAGTTGGAATTGCATGGCTTACAAACTCTGGGAAGGATACAGGTCTTACTTTCAGAAAAACGGCGAGAGGATATTGTTTGGTTATAAATGCACTAAGGAAGAAACTTTGATATACCAGTCTATTTTTCACTTTTATAATTATTATTCTATTATTCTATATGACTTGTGTTCACTGTAAACTCCCTGTTCTCACTTCAGTTTGTGCAAGTGACATCCTACAAATAAACACAAAGGTGTGATGTTGATTGAGGTGCCTTTCAGAGGATGATTTTGTACATAAAGCATTTTTCATCCCATGAAGAGTGTGGAAATTGAAGTATGGACATCAAAAGAAGTATGAGCATAGCTTGGAATAGACATAGGAGGAAAGAGAAGAAAAATCCACTAAAAAGTCTTATTATATAAAGTTATTCCTATGTAACAATTTAAATAAATATGTCCAAAATAAAACAAATTCTGTGTTTGTATTATAAACCTTTATTTTCTGTCATTTCACAGAATGGCTTCCAGGCAAAAGCTCTTCTGTTATAAGTGACCAAAATCTGTTACAAGTAACTGTTTGTTTTGCTATACCTTATACAGATAAATAAAATACAGTTTGAATGGAAAAGTAATGGTCTTTTATATCTACTCTAGTTAGATTTTCTCCTTTAAGATTCTGGCTTGGTGTTTGAAGTCTATCTGTATGTGGAGTGTTTTCCAGGTCTGAATCAAATTAAAAGCGCTCCCTTTATAAAATCATTCATGTATAAATACATAAAGAACACCTGTAGCTGTATTGTTTTGTTTTCACATCCTTTCACAAGAGTTGAACACACTGGGTTGTTTTTCCATTACCCTGTGTGGTAGAATGATTCATTTCATAAGGTGTTTCCTGTGTATTTTTCCTTTTTTTTTTTTTTTTTTCATTCTCTGTAAGCTAATAGAAAATTGCTCGTTGTAAAAGAAAAGTGAAATATATACTAAGGATTATCTTTTACTTTTCAACTTAACTATTGTTTTACGTATTAAAAAGTTCTTGTCCTCCAAAACCAGTGGTGAACAAAAGAAAAACCAAAACAAAAGAGCATTCATTTGAACCAAAAGATTCATCAACCATTTTGTGTGGCCAGAACCAAATAATTTTATTTTTGCTTGCATGGAGTTTCATTTAACTCATTTCATTTTAAATCTAAACAAGTTTAAAAGCAAAACAGTTATTTGGAAACCACGTGGCAAAAATTCTTACTTTTTTCAGAAACATGTTCATTTCAATATGACTGCCTTATTTCCTTCAAGTTCTTGTCCAATTCTGGCTCATCTGAAATCACATTCAACTGATCAGCTAGTCACCTGATAGGTATGAACCAGTCTAATTCATTATAAAACAGATTGGTCTAGGAAATAATTGGAGAAGAAACTGTCACATTGATGACATCTTACTGCTAGATGTGCATTATGATCTTTAAACAAATGCCATGTTTAAATGGATTTTGTTTAATTTAAAAATAAAACCTAGAGTGAAGGTTTCAAAGTGTGTAAGAAATGTAAGATTTAAAGAACAGTGGATTTTCCTTCATGTACATGTAATGGGGTAGGGGAAGGTTTCTACATCTGCTCTGCGCTTTGGATATGAAAATGTAATCAGTGTGTGTATGTGCGCGCGTGCATGTCTTCCCGATACTAAGTAGGATTTTGCATTATTTTTTCAATACATTTGATAGAAGGGCAGATAAGTTGAAACATTGCATGGGAAAAGACATCACTAATTTAGTGCAGCCTCGATGGTTAAATCTGTAGAAACACTTCATTTCCTTTGTCTGTAAAGAAAAAAGCAACCACAGAGTCCAGTTTTTAACCACTGTGTGCATTAGTAGGGAACCAGATTACTAACTGTTGGATCTTTTGACATTACCTGTACTATGTGTTAGCAAGAGTTAGTGGTGATTTTCTGCAGCATGAGACTACCTTTCCCCCAAAGTCTATTTGCATTGGCAAGAAAATCACATCTAGGACCAAGAATCTGGCTCATTTTGAAATTGGAATTTCACTTTATGTTACAACAGTCTCACGGAAAAATAGGCAGAGATTCAAACAGAAAGAAAATAACTGGTCCAAAATTCTTCTTAATTAGAATAGTGGTTGGATGCAGGCAATACTTAGGCCAGAAGAGAATTGACTAAGCAGCTAGCAAAGACAGTTGGTATCACTGTTCTTGTATGTGGAATTTTTTGCATTCAGGAAAAACTGGGAAAGTATGTATTTCTATGGGTGCTTCAGCAAGGAGCTTGACCAGACTGTATCAGAAATCCCCATTCTTGGAGATGAAAGACTTGGTTTTGAATCTGTGATCCTTGTAAAGCTAAGCGGAGATTTGAAAATAATCTTTACTTAGCCTATACAGAGCCATTTGATTTGGGAAGAGTCTCTGTGTTCAGGCTGTCTTGGCTTAGTGATTTGCGTGTGTCAGTCATGGCTGAAAACCCTTTGCCTCTGGGAATGAGACTTAGGATCATCCCTTTCTTTGCCTGGCGTAGGTGGTGGTGTCTCTGCCTATCTAAATATAATCTGTGGATCCTGGTGGCAGATATGTACCGGTTCAAATACATTGTTTGGATCTTTTGGAACTGGATGTGAAGTATGAATTTTGCTGGGCAGCAGGACATCTCAGAGGTAACTCTGCAATAGTGGGTATTATTTTTCTTAAGCCATAATCTTCAAAGATATGACAGTACCTTATTCCCAGAGAATGAGAGGTCTTGAGCAGAGTTTGTGGTGTCTGTTCCAATGGGAAAACAAAGGTTACATTTTTTTTTGCCTCATGGATGTGTTGAGAGGATAAGGGCAATTAATGACCAATGTTACTTCTGAATTCAAGAAGAATGAAACTGTAGGTGCTTAGACATAAATACATAAGAGCATGCAATGGTACATTAATACTGAGAAGTACTTCAGGACATGGCATGAGCTATTTAATTTGAGTTAAAAATCTTCATTTCTCTTTCTCTAACATAATTTTGCAAGAATGCACCAACACCCCAAAACAGCTCTGTGAATTTAATAAGAAAGGCAGATTTTCTGCAGAATAGGAAACCTGAGGTATTAAAAGCTGAGTATTACTAGAGGCCATGGAGCACAGTGGCTACTACCTTGTTTTTAGGTAAAATCTCAGCAGAGTGTTTGGAAAGGGGACAAACAGTAATAGTGCATAATGGGCCATGTTCTGCCAATACCAACTGTGCCAAGACACTCTGCTCTAAACTGTATGGAGCCACATTAATGTGATACTGTTTTTGACTTTGGGAGGTGGGTTTTATTGTCTTGTACATAGAAACTTCCTAATGCAATAAATAACACACTGAACGAAACAGTCAGGGTTATGTGCACTCTTGTCACCTCAACAAGGAGCTCCCACCAGTTTATCCAGATGATAAACCCATGAGAGGCACGTATGCCACTTCAACATGTTTCAGCTGCATGCAAGAACATAGAGATAAGCCACATCAGAACCAAAATAAACTTGGGAGATCAACTGATAAAAGTGATGAAGCATGTCTCTGTCCGGTCAAATTCTGTAACAACATTGTGTATAGATCTAGTCAGATAGAGGTGGAGAGAGCTTTTAGGTATTTTATATTTGGTTAACTGTTTTAAAAACAAATACATACTTTATCAGAATTGAACAAACCAGTGATTGTTGTATGGGAATTTGTATGTGAACCGGTTTTGAATAGATAGGCAATGTCACATGAAATCATTCCTATTCCAAATGGGAATCAGGCTTGGATTTGAGCCAGCTTAATTCAACTAAATATTCACTTTTGAATGAAACTATGCATGTTGTGTTAAGTATTAATTTTTAAGTGTGTCATCACCATTTGAGTAAATTTTAACCTCAATGACGAGAGAAAGGTAAAGAAAAATAAAAATGCCAAAGTGTTCTTTGAACAATCAAGAAAATTATTCATTTACTTATTCATTTGTTTATGTGTTTTATTTATTTGGTGTACTCTGGAATGGAGAATTTGTGTGAAAGTACACTACATTTGCGAGATTAAGCATATGTAATTTTTCTAAGGCATGAAGCTATTAACCCAGCCAACTTTGGAAATATAGGTGCCTTGCTTTCAGTTTAGTAGGCAGAGAGATGTCACCGTTCTTCGTTGATTAGTCTTCTGGGACATCTCTAGATGAAGATATTGCAGGTGGTTGTGGCAGGATTACAGTCTCTGAACCAGAAGAACTGAAGGAACAGCTGGGTAAAATTTTAAAGGGAACCGTATTAGTCCTAATGGGACACTGAAGTTCGAATGTTTAGTTCAGTTTGGGATTATCTGGAGTCAGCCTGCAGGTTTTAAAGCCTCACTTAAGAAGGATCAAGTTTACTGGATTTTGATGGAAAAAGTCATTTCTAAGAATAAATATTAATAAGAAAGGTCATAATTTATAAAAAACTTACAGGATTCACATCATGCAGACCTACATACCTTTGCTGGGATTTTGACTAAGTGGATTCCTATGAGCTTGAATCTCTAAGAAGAGAGATTTGCTTAGAGTATAATATTTATGATGTGGTTGCAATGATTTTTCCTGACAGCAGTTAGTGAATCCCAGCTTTTTTGGACTGCCTAATGTGCCCCAGATTATTGTAAAGTGAAAAAATCTGCCAGCAATTTTTAGCTGTTTTAGTAACTAATCTGGGCATTAAAGCTACTTTATGAAACCTTTGGCTAAATACCAGTATTTGACAATCACGTTGACGGTATATTTGCAGACCTCCTTCCCATTTTTTTTCTATCTTTCAACAATTTGATTTTGCTTGCAAAAATAGATTATTTTAGGAGTAGCTGTTCTTCTTTAGCAGAGTAGCAGAACTGGCAGTACGAAGCTGAAAACACCTTTCTAATAACTAAAACTATAATACTTAAAAAAATGCTTTGATAAATCTACTTTATAAACATTTCTTTTCCCTAACTAGGTGTAAGAAAGTCAAAACAGTTAGTATGATTTTAGGGCTTCTGTTGTGGTGTGCAGATGGATCTTCATCTGCATGGAGTATATAAATTGAAATAATGAATAATTTTGATTTAATTGCAAAAGGTGAAGGAAAATGGCACTGGCTACATGCAATGAATTCTGCAGATTATAAGATTAAAATATAGTTATACTCAGTATTGTCAATTTGTGCTGTAGGGTGACAGTTTAGAAATAAAGGACAGTAATAGTTTACAAATATTTCTGATGCTAGAAAAGTGTATTAGTGAAACTGTAGGGTTTTCCTGAGGGGGAATATACATATGTGTATAAATATATAAATATGTATATATATTTCCTTACATAGAGCAAGGATCCAATATGACAGTTTATTCCAATTAAGGCTTTTTTTTTTTTTTTTACCCCCCCAAAAATAAAAATAGTAAAAAAATCCCTGGTAAAGAGCAAGAACACAGCTAGGTGAATGCATGAAAGAGCATAGATCTATATCTGTATCAGCTTCTGATATTTCCTAAAGGTAAAGATTGTTTTACTTGAGTCTGTTCAAAGATTTTGCCATGCTATGGATTACTGAGATTAATATTCCTCTTTTCCAGAAGTTTTAAGAACATTAAATACATGAGTAAACATAGTTAATTAAACAAAATTTAAAAATAAAAATAAAATAAAAATTAAAGAGTGCAGCTTAGTCCCTTTGTTTCCAGAGATCTTAATACAATAAATTCTGCATTTAAAAAAGCCATGTTGCTCATCTAATTTTTCCTTCCCAAATATCCCTGCTCACATTCTCATGGTGAATATTGTACTACAGTTTTAGCCTCTGAATGTCTATTGATTTTAAAGTAAAATCTGAAACCAAAGGATCTGATTCTAGACTGAGATCTGAGTCTTTAGGACAGTAACCAATATAATGACAAAATTTACTTGAAAGACAGTGTATGTAAGTGTGATAACGCTTTTCAATTGTACTGCTGTTCGCTCTGTAAAAGAGACAAATTTATCTGCACACTGAGGAAGGATCAAAATTCATATAGCCTTTCAGATCACATTACCCGAATATGTCAGCAGCAGTGCAACATACATGGAGAAATTACAGTAACTCTCTTATTGGTACTTAGTTATTAGGTTCTATTGCATTAAAAAAGTAACTACTACTACTAGTAATATTTCTTTTTTTCTCCATGAATATGTGTAATTAAACCAAAATATGTTATACAATTATATTTTTATAAATTATGAATGTATAATTAAAATTATATAAATTTTAATATAATTGTATTCTATTTTAAAGAGATCTTTGTGATTTTTTAGCTGAAGAAATTAAAGAAATAAGTAAAAAGTATGACTCCAAAGTTGTAGGCACTGAAAGCTTAAGTAGAATGTCTGATTTCTCTTAACTCAGCATGAAAAGATGATTGTGGAAATAAATAATCTCTGTGTCAATGAAAACACTTCAATCCCAGTAAAAATGTACTGATGAGTTAATATATTTTTTAACAATTAGAAAAGTTTTATACTTTTATAAAGAGCATTAAAAATTTTCCAGTAACAGTTTGGGTGTCAACTTGGACAATACACTGTGAAACATTTAATGGGTAGAATGGAAGGATCTAATAAAATCTGTTGCAAGGTTTACAGAACGTGATGGAAATTGTAAAGTCATGTTAAAAAAAAAAAGAATACATTGAGACCTGCTTCTCCCAGATTGATAAATTAAAAATAAAATAAAATAATAAATGAAATGAAATGAAATGAAATGAAATGAAATAAAATAAAATAAAATGCAAACAGGAGAAAACAAACGTGTTCACAGCATGTTTTGTATAAAGTAATGCACAGTAGGCATCTCAAGATCTACCTGTAAATCCCTCCTCAGGTAGTGTTTTGAAGAGCTAATACATGAATTTCTGTGCACTGAATATCTCCATATTACTGAAGAACATTGCTCCAAAACAATATGCAGTGCTGGAAACTTGTGATGATATAAGGCTGTTACAATTAAAAACAAACAAACACAAACAAGCAAAAACCAACCAACCAGCCAAAAACAACAGTCTTTCAGGTATAATGTTTGACATAAAAAATAATAATGCATAATGCAAATATGGACTTTCCTTAGGTGTTTTCTGCATACATTTTTACACAGTTGGCTGTGGTCCATCCTTCTGAACATTCTAAAAAATTCTACCTAGTAAGTCATTGCAGTAATACGAGTGAGGTGCTTGTTTCATTTCTTTATTTTAACTAATTTTATTTTCTTAAAAAACAAACAAACAACACAATAATAAAAGCAGCTTACATGAATTCTAGTTCTTTATTTCTTTGCTGTAAAATCTCTTTGCAGAGTCCTGTGCCCCCCTACTGAACAAGTTTGGTTTTTGTTTGTTTGTTTGTTTGTTTTCTGCAAGACTAGAATACTATGATTTATAGATGATGCATATTTGTGGCTAGAGTTCAACATCATCTGCATACTAGTTGACTTTTTGAAGGCAGGCAGTTGAAACAGAGGTGAGAATTACAGTTGCTCAGTACTTGAAAGTCAAGTTACCTTTAACTCTCTTTAAGCTCTCAAATATCGAAGTTCTGATTTCATTGGGTTAGAGGTGAGATAACTACAGTTTCAAACTGTGCTTTGCATTCTGTAATGTAAGTGTATAGTGTTTGTATTTAATGTAATGTAAATATTCATTTTCTCCCAATGTGCTTCGTGGTAAGAAATGAGAGTTGCTCTCATTTGCTCTTAGTGGAGTAACAGGGAGACTATCTGGCTGATGACACAAGGTCCTTTCTAAAGCTCTCATCTGGGTGTTAAGTATGCAGATCAATATCACACCACATTCACGATTGGAAAGTTCTGGGAGAAGTGTGATCACAAGTAGAGAAGTGAGAAGTAGAGAAGTATCCTTCGTCAGTCTTCTTACACTGTGTTCTTATGAACAGCCAAAAATTTGCACTTCTGAATCTGATCCTTCCCAGCCCTTCACTGCCCTTTCTGTTCAACATAAATACTTTTGAATCCAATCATGGAGATACTCTCTAGTCTAGAGAATTCAAAGGAGAAGAACTTTCCTTTTGGAACTCAGCATGTGACTGCTTTAATAGCTTCTTTTAAAGAGATTAATCTTCATTTTAGCTCAACTGCTTTAAACAAAGCCAGTTGAATATTATTAGCTCCACTATTGCCTTTTTCCATTCTCAATGGAAACTGCAGTCCTGCAATCTTTTAGCTTCTATAAATCAGGTTTTAAGGTGCTTTTAAAATATTGCTGGCATTAGTAACATGTTAGCAGATGGAAAAGATAACAGTTCTTACTAATGTCTATCTCTCTCTGTCTCTCTTTCCCCCCCCTTCCTTCATTGGCAGTTCTTTCCCTTACTGTTTTTGTGGCAGGGACATCACCCACTAGATCAGGTTGCTCAGGGCCTCATCTAACCTGGTCTTGAACACCTCCAGAGATGGGGCATCCACAACCTCTCTGGGCAACCTGTTCCAGTGCCTCACCACCCTCTGAGTGAAGAATTTCCTCCTAACCTCTAATCTAAATCTCCCCTCTTTCAGTTTAAAACCATTCTCCTTCATCCTGTAATTATCTGGCTGAGAAAAAAGTTGCTTTCCATCTTTTTTGTAAGTACCCTTCAAGTACTGAAAGGTTGCAATGAGGTCACCCTGGAGCCTTCTCTTCTGTAGGCTGAACAGCCCCAGCTTTCTCAGCCTTTATTCACAGGAGAGGTGCTCCAGCCCTCTGATCATCTTTGTGGCCCTCCTCTGAACCCGCAATAACAGCTCCACATGCTTCTTGTGCTGGGGGCCCCAGACCTGGACACAGCACTCCAAGTGGGCACACAAAAGGGCAGAGTAGTGGGGGACAATCCCCTCGCTGGATCTGCTGACCATTCCTCTTTTGATGCAGCCCAGGATGCAGCTGGCCTTCTGTGCTGCAAGCATGCAATGTCAGCTCATGTCGAGCTTTTGATTCATTAGCACCATAAAGTCTTTCTCTGCAGGGCTGCTCTCAAAGAGTTCTTCTCCCAGTCTGTACTCATGTATGGGATTGCTCCTGCCCAGGTGCAGCACCTTGCACTCGGGCTTATTGAACCTCGTTAGGTTCACGTGGGCCCACTTCTCAAGCTTGTCCAGGTCCTTTTGGATTGCATCCCTTCCTCCTATTGTATCAATTGCAACGCTCAGCTTAGTGTCATCTGCAGACTTGCTGTGATTGCACTCAATCCCACTGTCTATGTCAGTGATGAAGATATTAAACAGTACCAGTCCCAGGACAGACCCCTGAGGTACACCACTCATCACTGGAGTGCCTAGCACAGGTCTGGAGGGTACTAAATTTTTCTTTGTCATAAATCTGTTTTAGGAGAATGTTTTAGGAGATAGACCAGGATGGATGGGGCTTTGGGCAAACTGATCTCGTGTAATGTATCCCTGCCCAAGGCAGGAGCATTGGAACTAGGTGATCTTTAAGGCCCCTTCTAATCTAAACCACTCTTTGATTCTCTAGTTTCCTAAATGCAACATTTTTTTCTTTTTCTTTTGCAAACGCTTTAGTTGAGAAAAAAAGGCTCTCTCAATTTCTTCTTCACAGAGAATACATCTATCTCCCTTCATCTTGACTTCTACATATCTTAGAAGTATGTTTATGTCTACATATAAGGAGAAATGAGAAGAAACAGTCATGTATTTTCTTGAGAAAAGCAAGGATGACAAAATTGCTAACTTATGTAAAACTTGATGGAAATTTTACAGCAGCTGTAGCAAGCATGGTGACAAATGGTATATGAGCAATATTAAGTACTAATTTAAATTTTCATTGTATTGGTAAAATTAATTAATGCAAAAACAGTTATGCCCTGATATTTTCCTTTGGTTTCCAAATTTCCCCAGTGTATTAAATCAAATATTGTACAGAGGCTTTATAACACAAATAGGGACAAGTAGGATGAATCAGTCATACTCAACATATGCTGTTGTGCCCAAAGCTATTATTAAAATCAAAGCATTCAGAGGAGAAAGGCCAGTTGCATTAACCAATTGGACCACCCAAGTCACAGGCAAAAATAGAAGCAGTATTCTCTTTGTTGAATGTATGCTATTCTAGCTCATGGGAATACTTAATTGGAAGGAAAAATGTGGCTGTTGATCTTTCAAACATTTCTTCTAAATGGAATGCTTCACTTCTTTTCCCCCTGGAAAGTAATATACTATCCAGAAAAAAAAATAAAATAAAAAAGCCTTGAAATAAATAAATAAATTAATAATAATAATAATAATGTTCCCTGCATCTCTTATGAAGTATTTGTCATTTGTTTCAGTGTTCAAAGATACTACCAAGGGAATAGATGCCTAACTGGGTTTAGTGGAGTTTATGAATGGCCAGCCATACAGTGTGGTGAACATCCAACAAAAGTAGCCTTCATTTAAACTTATGCAATACACATCATTGACACAGAGAATGAATTTCTCACTTCTTGTTGTTTGTTAACACTTCTAATTAATGAATTAGGATTTCCAAGTCATCTTTTGATACGTGGCTTCTGTGAAGTGTCACATTTCACTACTAGCCAGGACAGACAGTAAATATCCTTGGTCAAAACTGAGTATGACAGAATGACATTAAGAGTAAAAGTTTCTCTACAAGGTCCTCTCAATTTTTTTCTGTACAGCCAAGAAGAAGACTCCTACCAGCAGATGGTGGCTGCTTCTCATTTACTGCATGGTGAATGAAGCACAGGGAAGTGTACAAACTATGGCTCTGTGGTGGCATGCAAGGCATTGGCATTGCTATTACCTGCGTGAAGCTGCATCATTTGACCACCTACTTAGGGAAACATAGAGGATTTGGGGAGGTGGGCTTTTAAAGTGGGAAAATAATGAAGTCAGTGCATACTAGCTATGGAAAAAAACTCCATTAAGGAGGATCTTGTTGCTACCGACATAACCTAAAACTGTCATGACCAATCTGTGTCCAGCAATGTCCTTTCCGTTGACATGGCTCCTCAACCAGGCCTCATCCACACAGCCCACTTGCTGTGGCAGAGCCCTGAGCCATGTCACCTGGCTGGGTACTGCAGGGGTGAGGCCCGACAGCCTTGCATCACCAGTGGCCCCTGGCTCCCCTGCCCAGGGGCTGGCACCTTGTCTTACTTCCTGACACCTGAACATAAGGGAAACCTTGATTAACTTGTTACACCTATTTCTGTGTCTTAAAAGAGCACCATGTAAAGTTTTTATTTTCAGAAGCCTGATTAATAACAATTGTAAGGTACTTCTGTTCCACCCCCTTTACATTAAAGAAACCACTACAAATCAGGATGAAAGAATGGATTATGACTCTGTAACTTAGGAGTAATCTCCAGGGCTGATGTCACTTGATGTTAGTATGTTAACAGCAATAAGACCAGTTGAGCTAAATCATTGGGTTAACCTGGGAATGTTTTCATTGAATTGAAGCCAGAAAGCAACTTGAGTTAAAGTGCACATTTCTATCAAAATGCAATCTACAAGTCAGTAGTACTCTTAGGGTGGCATTTAACCCGCTGACCTGGGAAGTTTGTTTGTTTTGGCTAAAAATTAGATTGTCTTAAATTAACCTTTTAAATTCATAGGAAATTAAATGTAAGTGTTTTATTTTGCAGATTTTGTGAGCAACAACAGTGCCTAAAGAAGTCAGTGGGATAAGTGCCATACTCTGACTGTTTAGTTTGTATATTCTTTGGACAAGAACCTCCTTTTTTCCTTTGGGGTTTGTACAACAAAGCCTCAGCTCATTACTTAAATTGATAGTGCATTAGATAAAACATCAGAGAAGTTATAGCAAGGCAGAGATACATGTAGTCCCAGATACTCATATCTGTTCTCTGCAGAAGAGGTGCATTTTAGGGAAGACTTGTGTACCTGGCCACTCTTACAGCCTTTTCCTCACATATTCCTTCAATACACCAGACTGTTATTTTAGAAATCTGTGAGATACCTATGTAGGTGTACATATAACAAAGGTAGGTGTATAGATAACAAAATATTGGTCACAAATGATTTCTTAGAAGATTTTGGTGTTGTAATGTTGATTTTTTTTTTCACTTGCTTCATTTGTTTGCTGCATAACTGTATAAGCTTGTAAGCTTGTACATTTCCATTGTTCTGTACTGTTTTCTTGTTAAATGAATTAAGGAACTACTCACACACCAATGATGTCAACAAAAGTGTTGATCAATTGATCTGCTTTTGACTGTATCAAAATATTGCCAGAAAAAAAAAATCATTTTTAGCATCAATCTATATATAAGAACAGCAGCAGTAACTATGAAGCATGCTGCAAGCCACACATTTGCTGAGACTGATGATCTAGGCTAAAAGCTAATGATTGCTGCTAATGTTACCAGTGCGTACTGTTCATTAGGATCCCTCCAGAGACGGTTCATATCAGAGCAATAATTTCAGTAACTCCCAGGATCATATGATCAGCCTCCTCAGTCTTCCACTCTCTGGGGTGAAAAAAGTGCCTGAGAAAAAAAGAAAATGGAAACATTTATAGCATTGTGCTATATGTTTTTCTCCTAAGTCATTTGTGGTTAACAGGGTTACTGGCTGCTGCAGTGAATCAGAATCATGCAGTGACTACTCTGCCCTATGTATATTCCTTTTTTTGGGACTAGCATTAGACTGAAGAGGAGTCATCTAAGCAGTTGGCAATGCAATTCATAAGAAATGTACTTGGTGGTGAAGGTCATTTTTATTTCCATTAACTTGTAGTTCTGCAGGGCTTCAAAGGAACTGAAGAATCTACCTCACCCAGGAGAGTTCACTCTGACCATACCCTAGCCTAATCTTGGATTTGCCCCAGTCTGGTGGATATGTTTGCCCCATTAATTACTGTTGTGCCTCAAAGCTACTTCTCCTTAGTGCTTATAATATGATGACTAAGCTCAGGAGAGTGAGTCCAATTGATAATCTCTCAAAAAGGTGTCATATTTTGGATCTCTTTGAGTCAATACAGAGGGCATTAAGCATGACGCCTATGTTACGGACCCTTGGCAAATCATCTGAATAGGGGAGCCCACCACATTCTATTGACTTTACAGGTCTGCACAGACTAAAGTCACAGTTATAAATATTGGAGAGTTTTGAGAAGTTTCTTCACAAACCATTAGCCAAACACAAATGTGAGGGGATGGAGATTTGCACAAAAATGTAAAATTAGCAATTAATTGTGTACCTATTATTGTTATTTTAAAATAAAAATCTGAAGAAAGAAGATAAGTTTTTTACCAGTTACCAGATATGTAAGTAGTAGTATGAGACAGCTGCACAGCACAATGACACTGAAAAGTAAATTTATTTTCCTGGGGTATATTTATTGGTCATTGAAAGATGAGAATTAAGTGATGATACTTCTTTTTGGGATTTGGTCTTCTTGAGTTCTGAGGATGCCATAGATCAGTAACCTTAGTGAAAACAAAAGTAATCAGATTTGGTGGTAACTAAAATAGTCATAATTTGCTTAAGTTTGTTCAAAATACAGTTGCCTTCAGTTAGAATGAAGTATATTCACGTTGTAGGTAGGAAAATCTCAGTTCATATTTCTCCCTAAGTTTTTTTAAAACACTGATGAGAGAATTGTGAAAAAATATACATCAATTTTTTTTATGAAATCCAGCAGATTCTATGAGGTGTCTTGGGTCTTCCAATTAGATGATGATGGTGATTATTATTATTTATTAGACACATTTTCCCTGGTGTGTAACAAAGGAGCTGGAAAGATTAGATAGATTTAATAGGCAGGTATGAAATTCGCATCTAGTAAATTACTTCTTCATGTGAAATAGGATTATGTTGTGGTGTTAATTGCCCTGGAATGTTGTAGAGATCAAGATTTTAGTGAAAGTGAAAAATAGATTGACTTATTGTATGGAAATCAAGAATATTGATGTTACTAAAGCATGCAGTTAGTTGGGTTTGGAGACCACATAGGTTTCTGCCTTAAAATCTAAATCTAAGAAATGTAATGCACAGAGTTCCTGTGGAGGAGCATCAGATAATTGTGTGTATGCTTCTTATTCTTGACATATAACTTTCAACTTTAATTTGGTACCTGTCAGACTCATAGTGTCTGCTGAAAACTGAAGAGCAATTCAGGAAGTACCAGCTTAGCATGACCTCACTGGAGAAAACAATAAGGTGCCATTTAGCGCAGAGGATTGTACTCTGAAGTGAAGTTAAAATCTCCCCAAGGGATCTCATTTGGCTCACCAGCCACAGCTGAGCTTCCCAGTGATTTCTGAGAGGGCAAAAGGAAAGAGAGAGAGGGGGAAGATTTCTTAGCTAGTACAGCCTCCAATGCTTTTCCAAAGTAAAGCTACTTGCCAGAAAAAATATGTCTCCTGGACGCATAAAAACTTGATCTAGCTGTGAAGTAGCTGGGAGAGTAGATATCTTCCCAGTGCAGAGCTGTACACAAGCTAACAATATAGGCCAGCTTTACCAGCTCACCTTGGAATGTATTCCCACTTGATGAGCAGGCTACAAGTCAGTTAATTTTCAGATAACTTAAATAGTCTGCAGTGTAACTGAAGCGCCAGCGTACTCCCGGAATGGGGATGGTATGGCTCCAGGGACCTTTTACTATCATTAAGTAGATACTATTTAGTTAGAGCTCTAATTACTCTTAAGTAGCATCTGCATTAAGCATGTGCTGGGAGGATTTCTCTGAGAATTTGGAATGTCTAGAAATGTTATACGTAGTTGTGAAAGAGTAAACACTATTGAATATATCAATAAGGGACGGAGTCCAGTCTAGTAAAAAATAAAGAACAGCGGATGGTAGGGTAGGTGAATTATTGTATGTTTTGCTGTAGGGAGTTTAGTGAGCAGCTCAGAGTTTTGCCATCTCACCTGTTGTTAACGTTTGTGAAGGGAAAGCGCATCTCTTAGTTATTCAGATCATTCTTTTCAGTGGGACTTGTAAATCAAATTCTAATGCAAATTAAAGTATTAAAAAGAACAAGTATTTGTTTTAAGGTGACTACATATATGGCACCTAGAACATATATTAGCAAGTTGTCAAAACCTCTGTAATTAGGTTTCAAAATATTTATGTGTGATTGAAACAAAAGTGGTCAAGCCCTGTATTTGGGCTACCAAACTTTCAAGTTGTTTACTTGAACTGTCACCTCACTCTATTTCCCATATTTTTTCTAGCAGGACCATCCCATAGGCCTTACCAAAAGTTTTTTCACAGCTTTGGTTTTGGTACCATTTGGTGTCTCATCTTACTCTTAATATTCTCACAAAAAATTGATTTTGACAATGATAGAAATTTTACAAATCGATTGTGAACAAGACCAAGCCCTGAACATGGAGAAGAAGGACTTTTCCACATGAAGCAACACTGTTCCTTACCATTTTTCAGGCTCTCACTCACTATCGTACCAATTTGGAGGAAAAACATTTGATGTTTGCTTACTGGTTTCCCTCAGAAGGAATTGGTTACAGCAGTGCTCAGGGCTATACTGATAAAGATAACTTTTCAGGTTTTGATCATTTTCAATTAATATATATGTATATATATGTATATATATATTAACCAAATATTGTGATGTATTAAATATGTTGCTGGACTGTGTTGACTTAAATAGACCCCCAACTTATTTATATTGACATTTCTTTATGTGAAATAATGTATAGAAAGAAAACATATTTACTACTTTACAAAAACCTAAACATATGACTTTGGATGATTTTTTTTTCCTTTCTGAATGTGAATGTTGCATAGTAAATAATGTTTACTCCTCACAAAGTAGCTACGAGGAGAAAAATACTTTTCCTGAATATTAGATTCAAACTTGGCAGCAGTTAAAATAAAAGTATTAAAGTGTAAAGGGTCAGATTGGATCATTCAGTGAATTATTTGGTTTACAGTACTGCTGTTGACATTCATGCTTCTCTCAGGACCCCTTTGGAAATTAAATAGATATATCTCATGGGAAAGATGCACATGAAGCAGAGCTAGGGAAGTGATTTATAATGATTTCAGAGCTGAAACTTGGGTATATTTCATTCCCATAAGCAAAGAGGGACCTTCCAAAATCTAACACTGTAGTCTGTGATTTCCCATTACCTTAAATTGGCCAGCTTTTCAGAGTTTGAATGCTCAGTGATTCCTAAAACTAGTGTCCTTTAAGGCTAATGGTAGAGTCAAGCCTCCTGAGCCTAATTCTGGTGCCCTGTTCCCAGGATCACTTTCCCTTGGGTGTTCTTTGTGTTTTCCAACAGATCTTTTGACTTTAATAATTTTTCCCTGTTCTACTTCTTCTAGTGCTTTCTTTCCAGCTTGAATACAGTCAGGTTCTTTATGTTCTAATTCAGCTTCCTCTTGTTAATTAGTTTTTAATTTTGCAAGCAAACTTCAGGACATGCTGATGTTATGTTTCTAATAACTGCTGAAATCTTTTGGCTTCTGCTTTGCTTACTCAAAGACCACACCGTGATTTTGTAGGCCTGTCTACTGAGGTGGTCCACCAAGTGAGAACACTTGTATTTTACTAATTGGCTCTATGGATTTGTACATTTATGCAAGGAACATAAAACTTCCCTTGAACTATACACAATCAGTGGCAAAAACTTCAGCATTATTAAAAAAAAAAAAAAAAAAAGAAAAAGAAAGAGAAAGAGAAAAAGAAAAAGAAAGTGATATTAAGTGGGAATGAATGACGGGTAGTTTTAATGAAATATTCTGTCATGGTTTTGGCTGGGATAGAATTAATTTTCTTTGTAGAGGCCCACACAATGCTGTATTTTGGATTTTTTGTGAAAATAGTGGTGATAACACACCAATGCTTTTGGTTGTTGCACAAAAATGTTTGCATAGAGCCAAGGACTTTTTTGCTTCTTATGCTGCCCTGCCATTGAGGAGGCTGGCAGTGCACAATCTGGGAGAGGACACAGCCAGGACAGCTGAAGTAAATTGACCAAAGGGATATACCATACCATATGATGTCATGCTCACTAATAAAAGCTGGGGTAAAGAAAGAGGAAGTGTGCATGTGGGGGACATTTGGAGTGATGGCATTTGTCTTCCCAAGAAACCGATAACACGTGATGCGCCCTGCTTTCCTGGAAGTGGCTGAACACCTGCCTGCTGATGGGAAGTATGAATGAATTCCTGGTTTTGTTTTGCTTGCACACATGGTGTTTTCTTTCCCTGTTAAAGTACCTTAATCTCAGCCCATGAGTTCTCACACTTTTACATTTCCGATTCTCTTCCCTATCCCACCTGAGGAGAGTGAGCATATGGCTGTGTGGTGCTTACCCGCCTACCAGGGCTAAACCACAACACATTCTCTTCTCTGTAACATATAACAAGAACCCTGTAATATGTCTTACTTCACTAATGTGGTCTTCTGGTCATCAATAAAGGTATGACTCAAGATAATAGTGCTAGAAATAAGTGCTTTCTACAAATAACAACAGTGACAATGACTGATTAGCACAGTCAAAATGGATAATTTTCACTGTTATACATGGCATACCGGGCATATATACTATTTTTCCATTAAGTTTTAGGTGGAAATATGCCCCAAACTTCTGTTGCATGCTGAAGATTTTTACACTTATTTCTTCACTGTATATTAATTGCCTCTTGAGAAATGCTTCTTCAGCATATTATACCTGTGTGTGGTCCAAAATTCTGATATTCTCAGTTCTGGATCTGCTGCAGAATTGAGCTGTATCTTTTACCTGGAAGGGTTTAAGGATACAGGCCTTCTCCCAACAAGTGCAAGGACATTGCCAGAATCTACATCATGGCAGACATATAATACAAAATTAATTCTGACTTTGGAAAAATCTGTTTTGTTTGACACAAGCTACCACTTTTTCCTGCATCAGGCAAATCCTGTATAGAGGATTGTGGATAGTATATTTACAGATGAATTACTCACGGTAATAATCTTCCACATGCTCTATTCCTCTTGCATCAAAACTAGGCAGTGGTTTATCTGTAAAAAGATGTCAGGCCTTTATTTATCTGCCTGATATTTTGTGTGTAAGAAATTGCTGTAATAATCAAGAGAAGCTAAGTGGTGAACAAAGATGGGGCACTAATTGATAAACTTGGTGAAATTTTGATTTGGCAGAGATGTCAAAAGGCCAATCAGTAGCTCATCTGATGAAAAACTGTGAATAACCTTGGGTTAGCCACATAGTTCTGACTTGATATATGTAGTAATAATCTTATGGCTTGAATCTGTCACCATTACTCAGAAAACAAAAACAAAAACAAAAAAAAAAAACAAGCAAATAGACAAATGCAAAGAAGGAAAATTCATAAAAGGTTAATAAATACTCTAGTCTGATGCAACTTCTGATTTTCTCCAAGGCACTGATTGCTGGATCTGGGAGGAGTTTATGCAAGTATAGTTTACACTTACCTTATTTCTTCTACTTTCCTTATGTCTTTATGATTCCTGTGAGGCATCAGCAGATAGACCTTTGGTTGGATCAGCAGCATTTATCTTGTGTAATCCTCATGTACAGTTATTAACTTCAAGAATAATAAAGTCCTATCCCATCCCCTAGATAAACAACTTTTCCTATGCACATGGCAGGGGCATATAGGCCATTGGTGGCCTAGATATTGGCTTGAAATTCAGCCTTTTGAAATACCATATGTGGTAGTAGAGTGGAGACAGCAGATGAGGGCATGGGGTTGGAGTCTTTGTTTGGGAAGTCTGGTGATGTAACATAAGGGTTGGCTACCAAAGCTGAGCTTCTGGTTTGAGAAATTAGGAAGTTCAAGAGTCTAGCAGAGGAAACAGAAGATGTTGCAGCCACTCTTACCAGTGGTATTACCAGAACAAAGTATGTTATGGAGTTCATCAACAGGAACATCTAAAACATTTAAAAAGAAACATTTAAAAGAATTTGAATACAACAGTTCTTTGCAAGGGTCTGAAGTCTTCCACTCACAATAATCCTGATATATTTTTGGCAGCTTCTAGGTACAAGGGATTTTAGCACATGACTTGGCTGACTGATGTGAATTGGTGTTCTCAGTGACTCCTCCTATGGCAAAAGATTTCTCTGAATCTGTCAAGACAATGGTACAGCAATTTTGGAAAAGATCAGTCCTGTATTTGGATTTTGATTGATTAAATGATTAACAAACATATTATTTGGTATGTCCAGTGGATATCATGCTAATAAAAAAATACTGCATTTCTTCCGAAGAACAGTAAGAAAACATGCCTGTAAAGGAATGGTTGTTTGTTGAATTAGTGTATGAATTTTCATGTGTGTAAGAGAAAAAGATAGGAATGAAGAGAAAAGCAATACAATCTTCTTTATTTTTTAGTTGCTCTTTTCATAAAAACTTCTTGCTGCACCACTGAAATCACACTGAGACATTTACTTCCCATCTGCAAACTATAATTTCCTATGGGATTTGTAATGGAAAAGCTGGATCCACATGTAATTTGACTGTTTTACTGTTCTCAGGGAGGTTATAGTATCTTTAGTTTGGAACCCATTCTCTTTTGGAAAATGCTACAGAACAGCTGACTTCGTTCTCAATTCATAGTTGAGTGGAAGTAGCTGTAAAGCTGAGCTTTAAATCCTGTACTCAGACTGAGCTTGGGGATGGCAAAACTGCAGCATAGCTCAGCTGTAATTCTGTCACAATATCTGCAAAGAACAACACGTGCCCTATAAATGTTACATTCTGGAAAGTTTTGTAGTGGCTGCTGAGTATATGGATCCAACCACAATGTATGGTTTTGAATTTTGTTCATTTTACATGGAACTGAAGAGCCCAAATAGACTCATAGTTTTTAGCAGCTACACAGGGAGAGGAAACATTGCATTTTTATTTAAAAATCTAATCCCGAGTTTCCAGAAACAGGAGAAAATATCTTCACTAATACAACTTGGTTAATTTTATTTTTGAATTTACTGTCAAAGGCTGTATGCAGGAATCAGAGTATTAGTTCAGGATAAGATCCATCTTAAAATTCATTCTGTGAAGTGATGAGTTATCTCACTTTCATCTGACTTCAGAATAACATTCTATTATTTGGCATTTATTAAAATTATGAATAAAGTTTGCTAGGGAAACGATTCAGCAACCTATAAGGAATGGGGAATGTTTGGTGGCATTCCAGGTGGATGGTTATAAGAGACAACTTTATTATAGTAAATACACATACAAAGAACATTGTCAGAAGTCCAGATCAAACTCATTAGACTGTGGAGGTAATAAAGAACACGATACATGGGATATGAGAACACATGGCAACAAAATAAAAGCAGTGGAAAAAGATAGTAAAGAAGAAAGGGGAGATATTGCAATATATAGAAAATTACAATGCAAATGAAGTAACAGCTTGGCTCAGGGGTTTACAGGAAGACTATATAAAAATCTCAGAATGACAGTGGACTCCATAATGAGACAATTTCTGCTTTATTTATTTATTTGTTTTTAGATTCCCCTAACCTGATGGACAAAAATATTCTTAAATTACCAAAGAGCTTTCTTGTAATAAAATATTTAGTCTTTACTGCATGGTTAATATATGGTTCTAAAGATGTAGAAGAAAAGGGGATATCTCTGATCCCTCATTTTTGTTCCAGAAATGAAACACACTCATGTATTTGTCCTTTTTGGACCTTCCAGACTTTCTGAATACACTTAACTCCAGCACATGCACAGACAGTACTCTATGGTTATTCATTCTCTTTAGGGAATGTGGGGATTGCATAACAAATGCTTAAAGATGACTTATAAATCCCAGGAGGTTTAGAACAAAAGCACTGAACAATTCTTAAGTGTACAACAGAGATTTGCCACAATAAAATTTCCAATGAGTTTCATTAAAATTGAAAGGGTAGTTCTGTGGCTTTAAACAAACATATAAAAATGAAAAGAAAATCAGTAAGTAACAACAAACTCATCTGTTTTCTTCAGCACAAAGTTAGAAATGAAATACGGCCCCTATCTCAGTATAAAAAGTAAATCTGAAGGGATTAAACCTCCAGAAAACTGAATAATTTTGGCTTTACTTGGTCTTAATAGTAGTTCTACTTCAGATAAGGAAAACAACATTCCATTTGATAGAATCCTTATTTGAAATACTCAGTTTATCCATATATCTGATAATGTGGTCTCCACAAAAAGCCAGACCTGCAGTTGACATTAGGCTACCCACTATCCTAGTTTACCACAAGTTTGATAGATAGTGCATTACCTCCAAGACCATTTTTCTCTTGAACAAATACAAATACAAAGATAAGTATTTCCCATACTGTTATTTAGTTTCGTACATGTAAATGAGATCAAAGTCTTCTGAACTAAAAGCACATTTAAATCATAGACTGGGTAAAACCATTCTTAATCAAGCATCACCTGTATGGAATAATGAATATGTTCCTTTTGTAATGTGTAACAGTGAATTACAATTATTGTGTTTACTTCTGGAAGCAAAACAATGTAATACAAATGTATTTTGCAGGTATCTCTCTTAAAATCAAGCAAACAAACAAACAACAACAACAACAAAACAAATACAAAAAACAAAGGTTGTTGCAAGACAATGTGAAATTGTATTGGGGGAGACAGTGAAATAAAACACTAATTGAATACAAGAAGGCTTTCACTTTGTGTTGATTTTATTTTATAGGAGATGATTAGCAAAGAACACTATGCAAAAGACCAAATAACATTCTGATAATTTGGCAAAGATCCTCAGAATAAAGTGACTTCCCCTGAGTTGTGTGAGGAGCAGGCTGTAGAAGAAAACAATAGATTCACTTTCTTACAGTAGAAATGCATATACTTGCTGCTGCATTTCTAGAGGTTTCAATTATATTGTTTCTTCCTAGCTGGCCTGATTTTATGTGACTGTACTTGCAGACCTTTTCCACTTTTTCATTTTCCAAGTAGAATCATGATACTATAAAGTCATTTATGATTACTCTGCTGTAGGTGAGAACTAAATTTACACTAAATGTGGATGTTCCAGGATATTGTTAAAAGTGTCCAGCAGCTTGAACCTAACGTAACTTGTGCTATGGTGGAAATCTGATTCGCCTTCTTCTAGCAGTATATGAAGTCAGCTGGCTGTCTAAGATCATAAAACACATTCAAAACAAGAGTATTCTGAGGCCTGCTAATTTGAACTCTGTCTATATTGCTCTTTGAAGAGATTGAGAGATTATCTGTATATAATCATCATACTTAGGTAATCATTACTACTTAAGATTAACACAGAAGTGGCATTGGCATGTGAGGGATCCTCTTTTACTGACTAGCACCTTCTATTTGGTTCCATGTATTATGTCCTGTGTAAATTACTTTTCCTCCCCTATTCAGAGATTGGGCCAAATGTGTTGCATTTATTGCTTATAGCTCTGAATTTTCAGACTTTAAAATTAGATATAGTGTCCTCCTGATCCTACATAGGGAACACACACCTGTATTGAACTGCTGTAGTTATGTTTGCATGGTGAATTCTCATAGGCATCTCTGTTTACAAGAACTGATTTTCTTCTGCTGTTGGCATAGTCCACTTATACATAGTATGAAATACAACTCAATCTCTGTTTTTCAGACATAGAACATATGTATGCTTATGATACCATCAAAGAAGAAGAGTACCTTGTGGATTAACTTAATCTTTAAATTCTGTGTTGAGAGTTATTTGAACTGTCAGCAAATCAAAATTTGTGTATGTGAATATAGAAGCCTGATTATGGAAATAAGTACAAATTCTCTCCTGTTTGCACCTTGAAACTTGCCTTATGAGTTTGGAAAATAAAAAGCATGGCCATGTTAGAAGCTGATTTTAACATGATAGCCTAATTAAATTTAAATGGAAGGAATCTTGCCAATTACTTTGTGTTTCCTAATTACTAATGTTCTTGAACATTAATTATATGTATTTTGTTTAAGAACTATATGGAAATATTCAAACTAAAATAAATTCCCATTTTCTGTATTGTGTTTTAACTTCAGAATTTAACTTTTTAGAAAAGTACACAATTTTTTTTTGGCTGCACTTTCTGATGTGTTGTCAACCAAGACTTTCAAATAACTACATCTTAAACAGTTAAGTTTTCTAGCAATGTGATTAGGTTCTGAGCAACCTGCTCTAGTTGATCCAGTTTTGAGCAAGAGGGCTGGACTAGATGATATCCAGAGGTACCTGTCAGCCTCAGTGATTCTCTGTTTCTGTGATTATAATCCTAATTTCAAGTGTGAGCTTTCATTTTATTTCACAAAAGTATCACAAATGGTAAAGATACCCCCAAATTAGATTTGTTTAGGAAACACCTTGGCAGAAATTGGTTGGTTAGTTTTAATTATCTTTTTTCAGGCTTGGTTTCTGGATCTCTACAGAAGAGGTTTTCAACTATACAGGAAGGACGGATTATATAAAAAAAAAGAAAACAAATGTTGTCATTTAAAATTTGGTATTGATATTTTAGCTATACCAAATGAAACTGTTTCATAGAATCCTTGAATGGTGTGGGTTGGAAGGGACCTTAAAGATCATCTGTTTCCAACCTCCCTGCCATGGTCAGGGATACCTTTCACTAGAGCAGGTTGCTCAAAGCCCCATCCAACCTGGCCTTGAACACTTTCAGGGGTGGGGCATCCACAGCTTCTCTGGGCAGCCTGGTCCAGTGCCTCACGACTCTCTGAGTAAAGAATTTCTTCCAAATATCTATTCTAAATTTACTATTTTTTAGTTTAAAGCCATTACTCCTTGTCCTATCACTACACTCCCTGACAAAGAGTCTCTCCCCAGCTTTCCTGTAGGCCCCCTTTAGGTACTGGAAGGCCACATTAAAGTCTACCCAGAGCCTTCTCTTCTCCAGGCTGAACAACCCCAGCTCTCTCAGCCTGTCTTCATAGGAGTGCTGCTCCAGCCTTTTGATCATCTTCGTGGCCCTCCTCTGGACTCATTCTAATACATCCATGTTCATTTCAGATATAGTGTGTTCACATTATTCCTTAGCCTACCTCTTAATTAGTGATGTTTCAGAATTTTCTTAGTTCCAGCTTCATTCCTTTGTATTTTTCCTAGAAATTAACTCATTGACTCTGGCAAAATGACTTTTAATTTAATACATACCTCTCGTGTCACATCTATGTATGATGCTCAGGGCACAATTTAATACATTTTGGAATTTCCCTGATTTTCTATGAGCAAAAATGACCGAATTAGTTTAGGAAGTATTAGAGATGAGTGAAACATGCTCTGCAATAGCACACAAGCTAGAATTCAAATCATTAACAGAGAACATGTGTTTTTAAAATGTTTGAGAATTAGAACATTTACATCTGCACCACATATTTTTTATTTGCAGTCCATATTTAACTCCCTTTTTATGGTTTTTATCCATTAAATGTTTTTCCTGTAAAAAAATATTGGATCCAATGGTAACATTGTAGTTCTTTTCCCTGGAGTGTATTTGTCATCTGGCTTGGTTCAAACGCTTAAACTGCCCAAAGCTAAAATTTCAAAACAAAATATAAAAGGGAAGCACTGTTTCCATTTTGATACTTTAAGAAGATATTCACAGCAGACAGATTTCTCATAAAATCATGTTTCCTCCACTGATAATAAGTCTTCCTCAGGGATGGAGGGGACCTATATCAAAGGCTGCAGCACCTGGAAGTCTATTGTGCCTGCATACATGTACCAGCGTAAAAAGTCACTGCACCTACAGAAGTTGACATATTACAGAAAAAATGGAAGAAAGCTAGTAAGTTAAAAGACTGCTCAAAATTTCTCTGCAGTGCAAGGAAAAAAATATAATTTTTTTCTGAGTCAAGGATGTCAGACTACAGTGCAGCTCTGGCATGGTTGCCCTGGTTACACGAAGTGGTAACCACTGCTATTGAAGTAACAAGCACCAAAACCATAAATACCTGTCCTTTTAAATAATTGCATTCTTCCTGAATTTTGGGACTGGCTGAACTGGAAGAAGAGCCATGGTGTGATTTGTCTTACCGTGTAAAGAAGTTAGTTCTCAGTCCAGCTGTGTTTAAGAGCAATTTAGCTGAAGACATACCCTGTGTTGAATCCAGATCACTCTCATCAGATGAAATTTGTGCTCTAGAATTACAGATTAATGTAAAAAAAAAAATAAAAAAATCAAGGTTTCTGTAACCTTCATAGAGGCTAGTCTGGGTTTTACATCAGCTGAAAAATTATCCATGCATATATTTTGAACAGAGTCTGCTTGAAGAATTCATCTTAGTATTATATAATGTATAGCATACATAACAAGGTAGAAGTCAGGGACACAATTCGCTAAGCAATGAACCCGAAGAGTCCTAAGTAGTGGTTCCTGTCTTGAAGATGTTACAGTCTTAAGAAGACAAAGACAGTAAAGACGCACAATTAAAGGACACAAAGTGCCAGAGAAAGGAAATGAGAGAAAAGCTCAAAGTTAACAGTGTGACTGTTTCACACTGAAGGCTAGCTAAGCTCATCCACAATGCTCTCTCAATCCCTCCTCGGAAGGGCAGGGGGAGAAAATATGATGAAAAAAAGCTCATGGGTTGAGATTAGGACAGGGAGATCACTCGCCAGTTACCATCACATGCAAAACAGGCTCAGCATAAGGGAGATTAAATTTATTGCCTAATAATAACAGACTAGAGCAGTGAAAACAGCTGTGAACAGCAAGCTAAAAACATCTTTCACCCATCCACCCTCCTCTACTTCCTCCCCCTAAGGAGCACAGGAGTGGGGCTTGTGGTAAATCCATAATGATCCATCTCTGCTGCACCTTTCTTGTCACTCTCTCGCCCTGCTCCAGCATGGGGCCTGTCCAATGGGATGAAGTCCTTCCCAAACTGATCGTACATAGGCTTCCCAGAGACAGAAGCTCTTCAAGAAGTGCTCCAGTATGGGTCTGTACCATGGGGTGCAGTCCTTCAGGAATGGACTGCTCCACCATGGGTACCCTATGGGTGGCAGCTCCCACCAGACCTCCTGCTCCACAATGGACTTCTCTACATGGGTTGCAATTCTGGCCCTGAGTCTAGTCATGAGAGGGCTCTCCAAGGGCCACAGCCTTCTTCAGGCCACATCCACCTGCTCCAGCATGGGCTGCAGCCTGTTCCACCAGGGGCCCCTCCACAGGCTGCAGAGGAACTTCTGCTCTGGCGCCTGGAGCACCTCCTCCCTGTCCTTCATTGCTGACCTTGGTGTCTGCAGGGCTGTTTCTTTCAACATTTTCTTACTCCTCTCTCCCAGTTGCTGCACAGGATTTTTTTTCCTTTCTTAAATGTGCTATCAGAGAGGCACAACCAACACTGTTCTTTGGCTAAGCTTTGTCCAGCAGTGGGTTCCTTTGGAATTGGCTGGAACTGGCTCTTGTCTAATATGAGGCAACTTTTGGATTGTTCTTACAGAGACCAGCACTGCATCACCCTCTGCTACCAAAACCTTGCCATGTAAGCCCATTACAAATATCAGTAGTGAAAACAGACTTTTTGACAATGACAGTCTTGACATCAGACTTTACAGACTAAATTGTTTTACAGACAGAAAGCAGCTTGACAATGAGATGAAGTGGATCTTTTTTCAACTCTTTTCCAACCATTCAACCCTCTCCCGGTGAAACCTTCAACATGCATCTTGTTTGCAAATTCTATTTTCTGTTCATAAACTGGGTATCATTTACCACTATGAGTCCTGAGTATTGAAACTGTGATTGACAAATAAGGACTGAGCTTTGCATGAACATGTCTTGAGCTGTATTTCTGGATGGAAGCCAGTGCAAGTCATTGATATCAGAGGCTTACAATGTGAAGAACGGTGTACTTTGCTACTTACAGTTTGTGCTTTGCTTTATAACATAAAGGCAAATAGAAACAGTCTAAACACAAACTGGTCAATACTTCCAACCAGTGTCTAAGCTTATGGCAATAATTAACAACTGATGACCTGTACTAGCTCATGATGCTGAGCTTCAAACAGCTCATTTTGACTAGTGCTAGGTCTGAGTGTGCTCAGCTGTCTAGAGCAGGCATTATGACTGATGGTTTTCTCTGCTACTGCTAACAGTCTGTTTTAATTTTTTTTTCTACATTCATGGCATGGAAAACTGAAAAATACTTTGAAGACCAATTTTATCAAGAAGGGGTATAAGAAATTGAAGACCTAACAAGAGAGAGACAAAACTGGAGATCATCCTTGTAATCTTCAGGTTACACTGAAATTCTGTAATTACATTTATAATTTTATGTAATTTGAAACATATGCAGTTCTGCCTAGAGGAATACACCTTTCAGTGATTCATAGAATAAAAATGGAAGCTCAAAGACATGAAGCCTAGCAAATCCCAAAGCAAAACAAGAGGTTTAACCTCATACCTACTCTATTTTAATAAAGATTTCACTTTCATAATGGCCTTGGAGCACACTCAGAATATAACATTATATATCAATTAAGAAGTAAGATGTCCCCTCAACAAGTATTGAGTTCCTTTCCAAAATACTATCAATGTTATTTTAGTTATTCTTATTGCAAAAAGAATAACAATTGGGTATGAGACGTGATATACTTGTGAAGAGAATAATATCATTCCCTGGCTGAGGAGTGTGAAATACAGTCCAAATTGGCAATGTTACTGTAAGCAGATTCATAAATGTTAGATCTCATGGGCATAAATCAGGTAAAAAGTAACATGCCTAGTAAGTACATTATTGATTTACACAGGAAGATTTCCAACCCTTCCAAAGTGTTTATAAGCTGCTTCCTGAAAAATTGAAGCCAAGAGACAAATATTATATGAAATTTCAAACAGATGAGTAGCCATTTCAAGAGTGATCCAAAATGTTTTCAGTTCAGTTCACTGATTCCTGTGGACTTCAGTCAGCTTTGACAGTTAGTTTTTATTGTTTTGTTTTGTTTTGTTTTGTTTTATTTTATTTTATTTTATTTTATTTTATTTTATTTTATTTTATTTTATTTTATTTTATTTTATTTTATTTTATTTTATTATTTTATTTTCAACCTTATTTCAAGCCTGGAAAGATGCTGTAGCTCTGCTGGCCTTCTCCTCTAAAGCATGTACTGCCAGGATTTTTCTATAGGATTTCTGGAGATCTACCCTGTGCTCTCAGTGTTTTGAGGTAGGCAGATCTCAGGAAAATGCTCCCACCAATATTGATGCATTTTAATCCAGCTACATCTTTGCCTGAAATGGCTGGCTTGCACAGTGAACACAATGCAGAACTCCATGCACTGGGTAAGTGGATATAAGTATGAATACACTAAGTAAATAAATTGTATCACACAACAGTAGCACTGCTGTGCCATTAACAAATGAGTAACCTGAGATGTGTACACTACCTGTTGATTGCATATATGGTAATTTAGTGGGTTTCTTTTTTCTTTTTTCTTTTTTTCATTAATGTAATGAGAAAATGTTTGTAAGGAGTAATTTGCAAGTGATTAGGTCTCAAGGGTCTCATTGGGTCTCTAATGCTAGGACCATTCAAATATTGTAGCTCTCCTGTTTCATCTGTTTCAATTTGTAAGCTGTTTGGGGAACAAAGGGTTTGTTTGATTCAGCTGACTGTGTTTAAATCATAATACTGAATCATTGTTATACATAAGGAAAACTGGCTTTTAAATAGAGAAAGAGGAAAATTAGTTATATATTTTTTTCCCTTTTCTGCTAATGGACTAAACAGAATGAGAAAATTAGATCTTGTGGTACAATCTTGTAAGGTGATGAGACTTTCAATATCTTGTGAAATCAAGCTGTGAGTGGCTTACAGTTCCACAGCTGTTGACTTACCTAGTGTAGTTGTGTGCGCTTTGTCATTGCCTATGCAAAATTCATCTGCACTTTAACAAGGAGTTATAATTTGAACGTCTTCTTGCATTAGTATGCAGCAGGTAATACTGAAGAGGAGTGATGAGGTGGAAAAATAGAGACAAAATATATCCTTTGCAATCTTTATGTAGTTCTTTAAACCAGAACAGTTTGTACTCTGTGCTGCTGTATGATTCACTGAGCTGCTAGACTACCTCTGACATTTTGTGTTTTCAGAAAAGAAAGGATAAAACTGGTGAAAAATCTATGAGCTCCTTTATGAAGACTTCGTTTAGATTTTTCCAGCCCACAAGCTCTACTCCATCCTAAGAGTGGAAATGTGCTTCATTCCCATGTATTCAAAATGAGTTCCATGTGAGGCTCATATAAGTGATCCTCTAAAATGGACCAAAGCTCCTATAAGCACAATAATTTGTGCATGATGCAGTTTATGTAACAATTCTCTTAAAGCTTTTCCTTTCTATTTGTTTGGAAGTTTGGAACTTCTAAGGAAGTTTCCCTTCCTTTGCAAAATTTAGTCAAATTTGCATAGCGACTGGCAACAACTGCATATACTCCTTGTACATATTCTTTGCTGCAATCAAGCTTTTCCCATCTATTTATACATGCAGTCATTCATTGGTGATATACTGCTCTGGGCAGTCTATGTTCAACTTCAATATTCCATACAGTTCTCATAGTTTGCCTCTTTAGTGCCCTCTGTTATGCAATTTTTCTATTTGTGCTATCTTCTTAGTGGATGGGGAGAATAGGCCTTTGGCAAGAACAAGTAGAGAAATGAATATATATGCATTTGTAATCAATTGATTTTTATTTATTTGTTTCTTTTATGTAAACAAACAAAGATATCTGTAATTTGGGCTAAATGGTAACCAGGGTTAAGTGCTAAAGAAAGTTCAGTGTGGGTTTAGTTTATTTTAAATTTCACTAGGCTGTAAAATCTGATATCTGCTTTTTTATTAACTACCAATTATAAAAATATTACAGTTCTAATGGCTGAATTAAGCCATTATAAATCTTGAAAAATTATAGTTATGCCACTTACATAAGTAGCTGATGATTTCAAAAGAGTTACCTGTGTTTTATTGGAGAGAAAAGTAGATGGCAACCTGCTGCTGCTGTATCCCTCACTGACAAGAGATAATGATGCTTTTTTTGTTGTTGTTGTTTTTGACTACAACTGAGCAGTTTTGTGTCAGTTATTCTTCTTCACAACTTCTCTTTGGTATAAAATCTACAATTTAAATTGGTATGGTCCATTGCTTTCTTTACCTCCTATGCTTACATCCAATGCACTGTGCAGCTCTCCACACATCTTTTTCTCTTGAACATCTGTTAAAATATCAAAGGGTTAAAGTGGAAGTGTCAGCAAGTCAACACAAAATAGATGTTAGCTTAGTGTGGCGTGACAACTCTGGTACTTGGTATTTGGGAAATATTAAATGTAGCTCCATATTTATCAGGTACTTTTATTAACCATGATGTTCTCTCTATTTAGGTTGTCACATACTTGGTTTTCCGCATTACTTGTTCTCAAATTATAAATATTTACTCTATACAGATATTCAGAATCATAGAATCATAGAACTATCTAGGTTGGAAAAATCAAGTCCAACCATCAACCTAATCTAACAAGCCCCATAACTGAACCATGTCCATTAGTGCCATGTCTTTAATATTCTCTTAAATACCTCCAGGGATGGGGACAATTTGCTACCTTTTGATTTTAGTTCAGATTCCCAGATAAGGATTAGTAATAAACATAGTCCATATTTGTCTTGCTTGAATTTGAATTATAAAGGGTAGAAATTAACCTTCATCCCCAAGTAAATAAAGGTGTGGCATTAAAAATATAAATCTGTTTTCATGAAAAGACATATTTAAAGTTGTATTTGTTCTTATTTATCTCCTGTGAAAACTGTGCAGTGTCTGCACCTTTAGTCTCTCCTTATATGGTGTCATTCTTGCTCTCTAACAATTTTTCTTACCTGCCTCTGACTTCTCTCTTTCTACTATAGAATGTGTATCTACCATTGCAAAGCTCTTACCAGTTACCTACTGTACAACATGATACCAGCTTGCACTATTCACTTATATATGAAATCTAGTGTTTTTTGTATTTACAAATTTAGCTATTCTCTTTAATCTGTTTTGCTATACCAGATTTAAACTCTCATCTTCATGGTGTAATGAGAACTACAGAGCACTAGAAAACAACAGGAACCTGACTGCAACTGACATGCATGTTCTCCTTCATCAGATAGCTAAACACAGCTACAGTATGCCTCTCCATAGACTTTGTTTTAACTCTGTACTGCATTCTGAGTGTCTCCCTGTGGTGGTTTTACTCAGCTGGGCAGCTGAGCTCCACCACAACCACTCTCTCACTCCCCCTCCTCAAAGTGAAAGGGGGAGAAAATACAATGAAAAGGGCTCAAGGGTTGAGATAAGGACAGGGAAATCACTCAGCAATTATCATCATGGACAAAACAGACTCAGCATAGAGAGATTAATGAAATTTATTACCTCCTCCCCCCGAGCAGCGCAGGGGAACAGGGACTGGGGGCTGTGGTCAGTCTCCAACACTTCATCTCTGCCGCTCCTTCACGGTCACTCTCTGCCCCTGCTCCCCGTGGGGTCCCTCCCATAGGATGCCATCCTTCCCAAACTGATCCTGCGTGGGCTGCCCACAGGCAGCAGCTCTTCAAGAACTGCTCCCACATGGCTCCGTACCACGGGGTCCATCCCCCAGGAGCAAACTGCTCCAGCACGGGTCCCCCACGGGCGGCAGCTCCCCCCAGACCCCCTACTCCTGCGTGGGCTCCTCTCCACGGGCTGCAGCTCCGGCCCGGGGCCTGCTCCTGCGGGGGCTCTCCATGGGCCGCAGCCTCCTCCAGGCCACATCCACCTGCTCCACCAGGGGCTCCTCCACGGGCTGCAGCGTGGAGATCTGCTCCGTGTGGGACCCATGGGCTGCAGGGGGACAGCCTGCTCCACCAGGGGCCTCTCCACAGGCCGCAGGGGAACTGATGCTGCGTGCCTGGAGCACCTCCTGCCCTCCTTCTTCATAGACCTTGGGGTCTACAGGGTTGTTTCTCACTCCTTGCTCTCCCAGATGCTGTTGCATAGCAGTTTTTTTCCCTTTCTTAAATCTGCTTTCCCAAAGGCCCAGCTGACATCGCTCATTGGCTTGGCTCTGGCCAGTGGCGGATCCCTTTTGGAGCTGGCTGGAGCCAGCTCTTATCTAACGTGGGGCAGCTGCTGGGCTCTTCTCACAGAGGCCACCCCTGCAGCCCCCCTGCTACCAAGCCCTTGCCATGTAAATGCAAGACACCCAGTCTTGACGCCTGGGAGACACCGCTAGCTACAGGCCTCCAACTGGACTACACTGCTGAGCACAACCCTCTGCTCTCTGCCATCCAGACAGGTCTCAATTCACCTTAACTATCCCACCCTTCCTGAGCTTGCCTATGAGAATGTTGTGGGAGACAGTGTCAAAAGCTTTGCTGAAGTCAAGGCAGAAAACATCCACTGCTCTCCCCTCATCTACCCAGCCAGTCATTGCATCATAGAAAGCTATTAGATTGGTTACAAAGGCCTGTACAAGACTAAAGGAGGTTTTGCATTGAAGCAGGAGACACTGCCAACAATAAACTGCCCTGGTGCAGCCCAAAACACTACTGCATTCTACAAAGGTAAGAGTTATTAGTGTGACATTTAGATTACTTGTTGCAGGCCACGATAAGGTTTTTGTCAGACACTGACCAAAAAATAATCAGTCCTTACTGATAATGTTTTCTAGGCTTGCTTTCTTTAACTGATAGAGAGTTATAGAGAATAGTTTTATTTTGCTTTAATTTCATATATTCAACAAGTGTAAGTTCTGATTCAAGATTCTGTAACATGTATCAAAGGAAAAGTAAAATATCTTTTTTTTTTTTTTTTTGGATAAACAGACTACAGATAAAAATGTCAAGTAGATTAGTATTCTGTAATGTAGGTAGAACATCAAGCAGAGGAATCCTCCTGATCTTTCATAGGAAGATGCTGCAAAGCAAGTAGTTCACATGGTTTTGATAAGAAATTTGTAAACACTGACTGTGTTTCAAAGTTAGCCACATGAGCTACTCTTTTGTCTCTGGTTTCTCAGGATGCAGGGATAAGAAGGACGAAGCTGCAAGGCTGAGAATAATGAATTACATTTTGAGGTGGTGGAAGACCATGGCAGATTATATTACATTCCTCATCATAGGGGATGGTACTCAACACTGACAGAAGAGGCTTCACCTTATATTACTGCAATAGCAAAGAGAAAAATACTGAAAAAGCAGAAAAGATCCTTTTCCAGTAGTTGCCATAATGCAGGCAAACTTTTGGAAAAAGTCAGGGAAAAAAAAAAAGCTGCAATTTCTTTGCTGTTCCATGTTCCCCTGGACTAGGGGAATTCAGTTCCCTGGAGATTCATACTCCAGTAAGAATACTAACACATAACAATGGTAATGTGGCTCTCTCATTGTGTTTGGGAACTGGAGCCGTGGGGGTTCCCATGAAATTAAGGAAACAAAGCCTCTTTTTCCTCCAATAGTTTTTACTTTGTATGGGAGAGAGGTTTGTCACAAAGTCAACTGAACTGTATAAAATAAAACACTAGAACATATTGACCCGAACAAAGAGATCTAAAACTAGTGTAAGCAACAGATAGGCTGTTATAAACTGATTTATGGTTCACAAGTTCCCTAGGGAACTCAGTTCCCTGACTTACACTAGGGCAAGATTTTGTCAATAAGCTGCAGAGCCTGAGTAATGATTGAGTGTGAATGGAAACCACAGTGTCCTAGCACATGTGAGACTTATTGGACCTTGATGTCCCAGATGAGATGTGCACACCTCTGTACACCTGGGTGGCAATGGTTGGGGAGCACTAGATAGTGGGTCAGGTTGGCAAGTGAAAACATTCCAAACCTAAGTCTATTATAGAGGTCTTTTGGAAGAAAAGCAAAAGATGATGGAAGGACATATTGAAACTTCTCCTGAGCAAAGGTGTTTTCTGACAAACTTTATCAGGAATATCAATACCTGTTACACATAAAAAGCATGCTAGAATTCAAGGTTTCCCTTTGCTGAGGGATGTTAGTCAATGCCCTTTAGAGTTAATCATTAAGCTTGTTATTTCTCAAAGCCTGAGAAAAAAATACTTCCTTCTCTCAAGAAGTTGCCATAGGAAAGTTTAGGTGGAGTAGATACAAGAACAGAGCCAACACTGAGTAACAGATAATTCATGGTTTGTTTGTTAAGTGGATGGACATTGCAGGCAAACAGTGATTTCTGTATTAAGACACTTTCCTCAACCTCTCTGGTCCAGTTCAGCCAAGCATCATGGACTCTGTGGAACAGGATGCTTGTTTTAACCACCTGATGTGCCCAAGTTCTGGCTGGCAGATTTGTGAGTAGCAATTCTACTTGGGATTCAGCCTATTACATGATGTTAGGTGCCTATGCATGTGTTTCCCCTCTTTCCTCCTAACAGTAGCCAAGAGGCTACTGTTCTCGCTGTTTAATTTATTTATAAATATATATATAATTTTTATATATTTATTATTTATAATCTACATTAGATTGCTGTCAAAAACTGCCAATTGCCTCAGTAACCACATAGTCCCAGGCCAATGTTTCTGACTTTCTCCATATCCAAAGCCAATTAGCAGATGTTACTGGGGTTTCTATCACATCCTGGTTTTCCACTCCAAATGTATCATGGAATTGTTATAGCTGTTGCTGACTTCACAAAGTTCACCTACAGTTTCCATTGTCTAGCTGCTAGAAAGCTAAATTCATCCAGTTATAGAAGGCAGATGCAGTTAAATTCTCATTTATATGTGAAGTTCTTTCAGTTTGACTTCACACCAGGACAGTAGTAAATTAAATTCATGTGTTTCCGTGTCACTTCTCAGCTCTGGTATGTGCAGCTTAAACACTGCCTTATCAGACACCTTCTATCTGCAGCTCCAAACAACTTCTTTATGCCTTCTGCTTGTCCTGTTTGTTCTGGTTTAACCTGGCAGGCAGCTAAACATCACACAGCTGTTTGCTCACTGCCCCCTAAGTGGAATGGGGAGAGACTCAAAACAGGTAGAAGTGTGAGAACTCATCAGTGGAGATAAGGACAATTTAATAAGAAAGAGGAAGTAAAAACAAAGCAGTTAATAAATTAAAGCAAAGAAACAAGCAACAAAAAAATGATGCACAATGCAATTGCTTGCCAAAAGCCAACCAATGCCCAGCCAGTCCCTGAGCAATGGTAGCTCTCCTGGCCAACTCCCTCCAGTTTTGATGGTCAGCATGACACCATATGGTATAGAATATCCCTTTAATCAGTTTGGGTCAGCTGTCCTGGCTGTGTCCCCTCCCAGCCTCTTGTGTATCCCCAGCCTCCTCAGTGGCAGGGCAGCATGAGAGCTGAAAAGTCCTCAGCTCTGTGCAAGCACTGCTTTACAACAACTAAAACATTGGTATGTTATCATTGCTATTTTCATCCAAAATTGAAAACACAGCACCATGTCAGTATGTAGAAAATTGAACTCTGTCCTAGGAAAAACCAGGACACCTGCTCTACCAAGTACGCAGTCTGGCTCCAAGTTCAGGATTAAAGCACCAGTTTGGTGATCAAACCTATGGTTAGAGGATTTGTTGGTGGACTGTATTATACCGCATATGAAAAAAAAAACAACTAAGACATATCACTTCGGGCTGGTTCTGAGTTTTGATCTGGGTTTATGCAGACTGTTACATTGAGATCTGAAAGAAAAGGTTTTTAAACTTCTGAAAGCCAAATTTATTAAATAAGAGCTGTAATACTCCATGCACACACTTTTCTTGCAAGGAAATGTTTGCTTCCTGCCAATTCAGTGTCTTTCTTAGACTTTTCCTAGTTGCCTTCAGTCTCAAAAAGGTACTCTTTGGTCTTTCCCAAGGATGGGCTGGGAACTTCCTGATCCTTTCAGCAGACCCTTGCTTTCTCTGCATTAACTGCAGCTTCCAACTCAGTGCTACAGTACTCTGGCCCTGTCACCTCTTTGACCTCACCAGCATACAGAGTAACTGCCCAGAGGAAGGAGTGTCTCTTCTCCTTTCTCTACTAATCTTTGTTTCAACCAATTTTCATAATGAAAATTAAGAGCAGTGCACAAAACTAAATGGAACAAAATCAATACCAAGTCCTTTTTGTCACATTTCTTCCATCTTCTTTCAAGCAATGTGTTTCTATCCAGGATATCAGTTTATTATCTGATTCCTGCCCTGCAATCACTACACATTCTGATAATCTAATCACAAAGGATGAGAGAGATGAGAGCAGAGCACTTGTGTGGCTCATCTCATTAGTAAGGTTATTTTCTTGCTGTTCTGCTTTGTTGGTGGGGTACCTTGGAAGATCAGGATGTAGACATGAAGTAGTTACTGTCTCCTGGTAACATCCCTATTGCTCTTCCAGATTCTGTATGCCATTTTAGGTATCAAAAAAATTTTTCCTTCACACTTTCAGAAATGAAGTCTGAATGTACTAGAATGTCCAGTGTCTTAGTAATAAAATACTTGGTGTTGTTGCCAGATGACATGGTTTATAAAAGTAATTTTGTTCATGTCACAGGAGTGTAGTTGATAAAGGAATAATCCAGTGGGGGCTAATTGGTAATATTGCTTTTCTGGCAGAGATAAATGCTGCTTCAATAGGTGTAGGCAGTTGTGTGTAGTTGGACATATGGGAGCCCATTTAAGATTTCATCTGAGACTTCTTATGCCCTCTGGGCTTAGACCAGTAATTCATTGCAGGGGTAATGGTGCTGGAGACTAGAGTTTGGGGACAGTAAAGACATCATAATGAAAGCATCTAAGGACTGTTCTAACTTTTTAACAAGAATCTTATTGAAAAGATACACCAGCAGCTGAACATTAGAGTTGGTATTTAGCAGACTAGAAGATTGGATCAGGTAAGTCCTCTGATTTTTGTAGTTGCTTGTATTAAGAAAATCGTTTAAATGTTAGATACCTACACTGAAGAAACAGTGTCCTGTGTGTTGGTGAGACACATATAGATGAGATGGCTAAAGTAATACCTGATGCTTTAGAGAAAAGAATGGAATCCGTTCAGGGATCACTTCTGAATCATTCCAAAACTACATAAAAAAATATTTAAGTGTTTTCGGAAGTTCAAGGATGTCCAAAAAAAGCATAGAAAAAGTTTATTCTGTCATGGGCATAATGCTTGTGAATGAAACCAAGAAATGCAGAAGACTCTTGTGGGAAGACTCGGGCTTTCCCGTTATTACCAAGCCATTTCTGGAGCCAGAGGTTAGCTGTCTGATTTTAGACTTTCAACAAAGTGTGTGAACCTTTCAACTCCTCTCACTTCTCATACTCACTTGAGTTCTATTTGAAGTATGTATTTAGGCCAAGTTTTTGAAAAGAACCCAAAGTCATAAATAAGATTTGAACTAAAAAGTCCCTTGAGTTCACTAAAAATCACAAACTCGGGCTATAGTCCTCTAAGCAATTAAGTAATTAATTAAATGTGTTTGACTGATTTCCTTTAAACTCTGCATGTCAATGTAAAATTAAGGACACACAGTACATATTTGGAAGATCGGGGTGTAAGTTGCTAAGAATTTTTGCAGTCCAAATGAACATCTCCTTGTTGGTAACAAATATTTTCACATTTGTTCTTCGAGTCAATTCTTCCCTGTAGGATTTCATCCTTAATTATGCTGCCATAGCATTAGCACCTTTCTTATATTCAATTATTTCTTTCCTGTTTGATTTTCTTTGAGACAAGATGTCAGTTCTGTGTAGTCAGTTTCTCTTAGGAGAAATGTATTGCTTTTCTGCTCAATACCAGTGTTTAATTGTTAGTGAAAGTGTGGGTGGTTCCATCCTGTGTTCCAACACAACCAGACAATACAGTACTGAACCAGCAGTTCCCACCGACTCTCAGAAGGGTTGAGCTGGTTTGGTGGAGCTCTGCACGGATCAAAATATTTCTGATGAACTGTTTTTTCTGCTCAGAAGTATTCTGCCATTCCCCGGAAATAAATTTTCCATCTCAATATAAAACCATAGCATTTACCAAAAAAACAAAACAAAACAAACAAACAAACAAAAAAAACCCACCAGCTTTCAGCTGTATGAAAAGTTTTTTATTTTTCTTTTTTATACTGAAAATACTTTTGCTGTCTATTTTTTTCCTCCCTACAAAAAAAAAAATAGGAAAAAACATCTTCCATAAAGCAGCAAATAAAACACACCTTATCAAGTAGTTGACTACTTATCTTACTACTTACTACTTAGCCATTCAAGCATTTCTGCAGATTACCTGAACTACCTACTGTGTTCTTCACATGGTCCCTTATACTTTCCAGAATTTTCTTGAACTGGTGGTGCTTTTTTCACACTTATTTTCTTTTGGGATAGAGGCACTTCATGTGCTTTGAGAAAAGTACATAGGCTCTTGTGTAAGGTGGCTGTGCATAGACTGGATGTCTGGTAACCAAGCCCAGATCTCTGTGTTGCACGGTTTCTCACACTTTAGTTAGTTATGCTCTGCCAAGGTCAAACATCTGTTTGACCATACATTAATATAGGAAGACTTCTATGTAATATATGTAGAAGTCATAAAATTAAGCTGTCGACCTATCAGTTTCTGGTAGGGTTTTCTGTTAGAGCTGCAAATCCCATGCTTATTACTGTAATATATGCTATTAAATTCAAATTACTGTGTGTAGGTCTGCTTGGGCAACAATCATATTGCAGTTTTGTATTTTTTTTGTTTGTTTGTTCGTTCATTTTTATTTGTTTTCCAGAGTGATGTCATCTTAGGTATGAGGGGATATATACCTCAGAGATCTTTCTTAACTGAGGACTCTCATCCTTCTCCCTGTGTGTTCCAGGTATCTTTTTCTCTTTCTCTCTTACTTAATTTCTGTTTCTTTCTTTCTGCCGACTCATGAAGATGATGCTTTCATCCAAATGTTGCTGTCCTGTCTTTCAAGGGCTGAATCCCAGGATATTTAGGTGCACTTAATCTTCTTCATGTGCGATTATTATATGTTATTTGCTGGTTTTGATTTTCTGGTGGCCTATAGTCAATTTTGCAATTTAAAATTAATCAATTAAATTTCTATTGCCTTTTAAACAGAATCGCATTTTGCCAGGCCACAAGAAGAATATATGAATCTTGATTAGGTATGAAGCAAGCTTAAAAAAATTATAGGTGCTCTGTTTTTGAGTTAAGCTAGATACTTTTCTGGTATATTTCTGTTAACCTGGTTAGATAAAATATACAATATGCATATTTGTATTGTATTCACATTGTACTTCTGCAAAGACCATCTTGAGTTCAGCTGAAAATAGTGCCTCTGGTCCATGTTGACATCTGAGTATTCACATAAAGATGCCACAGCTCATTTCAGAGGCATTAAATGGATGGAAAATGTTGCGCAACACACAATATTTGCTATTCTTCCTTGCAGTATAAACACAAAAGGATAACATGATACAGTGAAATATGTTCACCTAATTTTCCCAGGTAAACTCAGATGTCCTAGCCAATATAATGCAATGCTATGCACAAATCCTAGCCAAGGTCATAAAAATTAAATGGGAGTTGTATAATATGGAGTAAAGCACTCCTTAGTTCAGCTGCAATGTTTTGAAGATACAACTATAGATCTTCTTGTTTTGATAAAAACTTTCTTTACTGTTCCTGGGAGACATCAGCACCACATCAGATTGTGTGACATAGATGTATCTTAAGTGAGTTGCCATGAATAAGTTTCCATGAACAAGTGAGTTGCCAGGAAGCTTCAGAAAAGCATGGATTTAATTCCAGTCTTCTAACTAGGGTCTGCTTTCTCAGAGTATATTTATTGTCAGCCAAATATTGGCAGGCCATTTCTACCTTAACACTCTAGCCTTGATGTTAGAAGTTTTTTTAGCATAGAATAAACATCAGCAAATGTCAGGTATAACCATAACTTTGACAAAGTAGCTAGGAAACATTGCTCTTCCTAGATGTGTAAAACAGGGACAGAACATTGCTGATTCATGAAATGGCCCATATGAGCCTCAGCAGCAAACTGAACATGATAGTTTTGACATTTGTCTCTCTAGTGGAAGATTGGACTGTCATTTTTACAAAAGTAGGCCTTCTGTCAGGATTTGATTTGCAGCAGCAAGGTCTGGATTCAAATCTAAAAGTGTTTTTAGGGAAAACAGGTGTCACACAGAAACCTGGGAAAGTGTAATAATTTTTCTGGGGCTCCACATGGTAATTTTCACCATATATGAATCAAAATGCTAACAAGGAATGCTTTTACAAAAGGTAGGAAAGAAAACTCTAAAGTAGATAAACCACTCTTGCTAGAAAGAGTTTTTGGGCTTAACTCCATTCTTCACAGAGCTATTCAGTTCTAATAAATACACATACAAGGTAACTGTTTCATTTAGTGTTTGATCATGAATTAATAGAGTTCTTGATTTTTGGAAAAGTAAGGAGGAGGGGAAGCAGAGTTGCCACCCTGGACTTCCAGAGGGCAGACTTTGGCCTGTTTAGGAGGGTGGTTGGCTGAGTCCCTTGGGAGGCAGTCCTGAAGGGTAAAGGAGTTCAGGAAGGCTGGACACTCTTCAAGAAGGAAAAATTAAAGGTGCAGGAGACGGCTGTCCCCACATGCTGAAAGACAATGTGGTGGGGAAGAAGACCATCCTGGCTGGACTGGCGTAGCCTAGCTGTGGCTAGAGCTTATGAAGGAAAAGAGAGTTTATTGCCTTTGGAAGAAGAAGCAGGACGCTCAGGAGGACTACGAAGATGATGTGAGGCTATGCAGGGAGAAAACTAAAAGGGTCCAAAGCCCATCTGGAAGTTAATTTGGCTACTGCCATTAAAGACAATTAAAAATGTTTCTATAAATACATTATGAACAAAAGAAGGATGAAGGAGAGTCTCCATTCTTTATTGGATGCGGGCAGAAACATAGTGACAAAGGAGGAGGATAAGGCTGAAGTACTTAATGCCTTCTTTGCCTTAGTTTTTAGTAGTAAGACCAGTTTTCTGGGTACCTAGCACCCTGAGCTGGAAGATAGGGACAGGGAGCAGAATGAAGCCCCAGTAATCCACGAGGAAATGGTTAGTGAGCTGGTAAACTACTTGGATACAAATATATGGGGCCAGATGAGATCCACCCAAGGGCACTGAGGGAGCTGGTGGAAGGGCTCACCAAGCTGCTTTCCATCATTTATCAGCAGTCCTGGCTATCTGGGGAGGTCCCAGTTGACTAGAGGCTATCAAATGTGATGCCCATCTACAAGAAGGGCTGGAAAGGAGGACCAAGGGAACTACAGTAGTGGCTGAGGAAGCTGGGGTTATTTAGCCTAGAGAAAAGGAGGCTGAGGAGAGACCTTATTGCTCTCCAAAAGTACCTCAAAGGAGGTTGTGGCAAGGTGGGGTTTGGTCTCTTGTCCCAAGCAACAAGTGATAGAACAGGAGGAAATGGATTCAAGTTGCACCAGGGGAAGTTTGGATTGGATATTAGGAAAAAAATCTTAACTGACAGTGTTTTGAAGCATTATAAAAGGCTGTTCAGGGAAGTAGTTGAGTCACCATCCCTGGAGGTATTTAAAAGACATGTCGATGTGGTGTTTAAGGATATGGTTTAGTGGTAGACTTGGTTGTGCTACGCTAATGGTTGGATTTGATGATGTTAGAGGCCTTTTCCAACCAAAATTATTCTATGATTCTATTTGTCCTTTCTGTTTCTCTGTCCTTTGTTCCATGACATTCTGAACTGCTTTCCTTTCCTTGGGATCAGGTCAGAGTTTCACCACGTGGAAAGAAAATCAGTCCTTCAAATATGAGCAATTTGTCCTTCAAGAGATGTATGATTTCCACTGGCCTGAGAGTAAAGACTGATCAGATCTTGTTCTGCGTCTGTCTAGTTTCATTAATATGAAGAGATTAGTGAAGGACAAGAGCAAATTTAATCAATTGGATGAGATGTCAGCAGTACATGGAAAGACATGGAAAGCCTGTTTGAAAAGTTGAGTCTATAGTAAGCCACAAGAACCTCCTTCAGAAAATACTACCTTTCTTTCCTTCTATGCACAGTGAATGTCTATGTGCCCTGTGTGGAAGCAAAATAATTGTAGTTCTGGGAAGGAAAAAAGGTAACTCAAGTAGTGCAGAGCAGACAGGGGGAAGGGAGTTGAAAGGTATTGTAAATCAGCTTGGAAAAATCAACTTAGATATGAAAAGTTCACCTTTTATAATTTCAAGGAAACTCTAAGATTCCTTTGTTTGAGGAAAAAAGAACACTATAACACTGCGGTCGGGTGGGGTTGGGGGTGGGGGAGGGAAGGAGCAGGATGGGATTACTCATGCATTCGAGTTGGCTAAATATAGCTAAGATTAATGTTTTCCCTAGCATGATAAAAGTCACCTTTTGGTTTATTGGCTAGTTCACATACAAGTAGGAGAGAGGAAAAACATGTACAGTAACAGGAAAGGGCAGAGTTCCCAATTCTTATTATTTTTCATACAGCTAAATTAATGATTTACTGATCTTATGGAGATGAATAAGAACCTAATAGTCCCTAGAAATAAACTTTCTGCTGCTTCATAGAAAAAGCTTAGCTGTTTGGGCTTATACTAGTTTATGAGCTCAGAAGCAGACAAATGAGAAGGACAGTTTGTACGAATAAGAGATTAACTGTATTTTTATATCTTACCTTTTAAGATTTTGCATGCGATGGTTTAAAAAATGAGGTCAGCAATAGTTCAAGTGCTTTTATAAAGCACAGAATGGCTGTTATCATATAGGAATCTTTTCTTAAAGGAAACAAAACAAAAGCAAAACCAAAAACAATCAAAACAACAACAACAACAAAACACCAACCAACCAAAAAAAACCAAAAAAACCACAACACCTAATAGCCTATTTTTAAAGTAATAATGTTCATTGTACAGTACTGAATGAACAATCAAGCAGCCAGACTTTGAATACATTGCAAATGTTTTATGGATGTGACAGAAACTTCAGTGAAAAAGGAGGTAGTGTAATAGTTGCAAGACTCAAGAGTACACTTACATTGCATGTTAAGCCTGTTTGAAGGCTTTGTCCATTTCATTTCTGTACTATAAAGACCTTAAACCAGACCACAAAAACCTAGGGCCCTGAAGCCACTGTCTCCCTCCTTATTGGGTCAGTATTGTGGGACCAGCCTCACGAGGTTTGTGTTTAATATGAACTGATCAGCATCTGAACTAAGAGGAGTGCTAGTGTCCTGCTTTTCAGCTAGAATTTACAATAAGCCAATATTGATTCATCCATGAGTCAAAGGTCTTAACACATTATGTGATGCTAATATGACAACAAAAAATCCGTTAGGTGAGGAAGGAACTGGGGAAACAGAAACCATACATTGAGAAATGCTTCCCAGATAAACCTGTGGGGATGACCTGGGAGAGATCAGGCAGAGAAGCAGTCAGTCACTGCACAAGGCTCATGCAGAGTTGTTCTCACCTGCAGGCAGTCTGCTCCAGAGAGTGTAAGGCCACCCAATACCAGGGCATCTGACAGCCATGGAATTCTGCAGGGGTAGTGGGAAATCTGCAGGGACAAGTGTTTGTGGGAAGCAATTGAAATGGAGTAAGTAGGGTAAGCAATGGCAAATGGGGCTATAATGAAAAGATACATGGAAAGTACAGGGAATCAAGCTGCAAGGAGCAAATAGAAAGAAGGGAAGGGAGAAAGAACACTATGTATACTAAGCAAAACTGTGTGGTTTGGAAAGGGGACATATGAGGAAAACAGAGCATGGCTTTGAGATTGCTTTCCCAGAATGTCAGATCACTTTCCCTCCTTTCCCAGAATGTCAGATCACTTCCCTTAAACAAACATCAGTTCCTCCCTTCCTATTCCCCCACCTTCCCAGTTTGGCCTTCAGCTGATAGGCTTGCTTGGTACCTACCTCCCAGGCTGTGTTATAAGAACTGAGTTTTCCCATATTCCTGTGTGCTCTAGGAATATGCCAGTCACCATCTTTACTGAACAGGTTTCCACACATGGGATCTGATTTCCATTCCACATGCGCAGACAGAAGGCATGATATTTAGAAAGGCATGTTCCTTACCCATAGACAAGGCAAAGGACCAAGTCCCAACACAATTATCAGTCCTTGTACTGAAAAGAAGGAAAGGTATCATTGCCTGTTTGAAGATGTCTCATCTGACTTTATCAATTTACTCTGTACAAAAGAGTGTAAAATCTGACTCACATGGCATTGCCAACTAAAATTTCATTTCCTTCCTTGAGTAGTGAGGATGAGCTGTTAATAACTGTCACAGGCTTTGGAAGGAAGTGACTGTATCAAACTCTGGGGGATTTAAAAACTGAATGTTGTTCATAACTGGCCAATTCACAGGATTAAGCGTGTCAGAACATGTACATTTGTAAAATGTTTTGTTCCTTTTGAATTAAAGGTGCTGTAAAGGGGCTTTGCAGTATGCTGTTTGATCCCAGGCACCTCAGGGAAATGTGTAGTACTCCTGAAATAAATGTATGCTACGTTATTTATTTTTCTAAAAGGGAGGCTGAGAACTGCTTCTGTGAGAAACTAAGTACAGCAGCATTAGTTACTTCAGAAAAGGATACAGAATAAAAGTTTTTATTCTTCCATACACGGACATAACAGAGCAACAGGCAAAACACAGTGAACTGGAAAGGCCATTGTTTTGGAGAGTGCTTCTTGAGATGCTCCTGACAAATGGAGTGTTAAACAGCAAACAAAAGGCTCTGTTCCCTTTGGCTGCATTTTCCTTTCCATTGCTTGGCTCCCTCAAAACTTCTGGGAATAATAGCACTGCACTTGTGGTTGCTTTCTTTAAATCAAAATGAGGAAAGACCAAAGACAGGGTGAACTCTGCTGGTTTCGATTTGATAGCATTTCCTGAACAGACTGGCCTTTTTTCCTGGCTGTGCATTTCCATTAGGATTGCGTGAACATAGTTATATTACAAGAGCTGTCTTGAGCAGAGAAAACCTTTGTTTCCCAGAAGGGAACCTTAAAAAGGGTGTGGTGTAGTTTTCTTACTGTTTGCATATGTCTCCACAGAGGCTGGCTTACTAGGTGGATTAGAAATAAAATAACAATCTACATAAATCACCTGAAAGTGGACCTCTTAGAGCAGGTCCAGAGGAGGGCCATGAAAATGATCAGAAAACTAGAACACATCTCCTACAAAGAAAGGCTGAGAGAGCTGGGGTTGTTTAGCCTAGAGATGAGGAGGCTCTGGGAAGACCTTATAACAGCCTTTCAGTACTTAAAGGGGGCTTATAAGAAAGATGATCAGAGGCTTTTTACAGGCCTGTAGTGATAGGACAGGGAGTGATGGTTTTAACCTGAAAGAGGGTAGATTCAGATTAGATATAAGCAAGAAACTCTTCACTATGACGGCAGTGATGCACTGGAACATATTGCCCAGCGAAGTTGTGGTTCCCTGGAAGTGTTCAAGGCCAGGCTGGATGGTGCTTTGGAGAGCTTGGTCTAGTGGAAGGCATCCCTGCCCGTGGCAGGGGTTTGAAACTGGATGATCTTTAAGGTCCCTTCCAATCCAAACCATTCTGTGGTTCTACAATTCTGTGTCACAGCAGTGAGCATGTGATCCAGCCTGCTATGTACCCAAAAGGTGTAGCTCAACCATGCAGAACCTAATAACTTCACAAAAACTGTAGACTGGATCACATTTCATCAGAATGGTATAACATGTCCTGAGCAATTGTAAAGAAAAAAAAAAAGGGGGGGGGGGGGATTGTGAGGAAGAGACACTGGGAAATATAAATAGGATCTTTAGTTTAATTATTGCTTTCAGAGAAACCTGCAAAGTTTCCTAACAATTGGCATGCAAAAAAGGACCAGTGATAGGCTTCTTGTTAGTATATAGGTATAATGCAACTTTATGAAATGATGTTGGAGCCTGCAATTTATCTGAGAGTTGCTTCTTTTCCAGTCACTTACTAAAAAATTCAGAGGGGATTAAAAATTAAAATAAAAATACAGCTATTCAGAATGCCTTTGGAGCATGAATGCTATTACTATTTCAGTTACGGGTAACTGTTCTTTATATTGTAACTGAGAAGCATTTTAGCTGTTAGTAGGTATGTTTGGATGCCACTTTCATCATTCAGAAAGGCTCAGCAGGATTCTGTCATGCAATTTCTAGCTGAGCATGCATCCAGGAATAAAATAAAAGCTCAACTGTCAGGTCACCGATCTGAGCAGGAATGATGGAATGGAGAAAGAGGAAAATTTCAGTAGCTATAACACTAATCTAGGATGTTAGAAACATTTCAATAGCTATAACACTAACCTAGGATGTTAGAAACATGACTGCTGTACCCCAGATATGTGTGCAATTTGAAATGAATTCTTTAGACCTTAGTTTCTATGCAAACAGTATTTCAATATCTTACATAACTATTGTTTAGCTGGGAACACTTGGATGGTAAGGCACCCAAACACTGCTGATAGCAGCACTATAATGTTAATAGACAAATATTTAAATCCCAGAGGCTTCTGTTCTGGAAGAGCAAATCAGTATACATGTCAGTGGTGACTTTTAATAAATGCTCTATAAAAGTTAGTGTGAATGCCCACTTGAGTATATCAGATTATAGTCAGAGGAGACCTCACCTATTCCTTGTTCTTGGAAAGCAAATGGTTTCACTTCCAAATTGGAGCACAAAGTATGCAAGTCCTTGCAACATGTACTATGGTACTCTATGTACTATGTACTAGTACTATGTACTATGTACTAGTACTATGTACTACTATGTACTAGTACTATGTACTACAACATGTACTATGGCAACTATGGTACTCATAATGCAACATACTTAACAACATTCACCAGTTTTACTAATAACTAAATTTGGAGTTTTTCAAAAAAAATTATTTTGACCAAGTAAATTCAGATGCAGAGGAAGGCTGTAAGATCATATTAGCAAATATGTGACAAAGTTAAGTGATGCTTTTGGGTAGCATTATTATTATCATTATTAAGTTGCATTAAAGTTAGAAGTAATTCTATCATTTAGAATAGATGTACCTGGATTACCTCCCAATATTTTGGCCACTTTTCTTTCACAGTGACAATGAAAATAAGCAACCACATACTTTACATGTCTTCTTTTCCAGCCACTTCTGTAGAAGCTCATTTTTCTCCAAAGTACCTCCATGACTGAGTCAGACCCAGCTATGAAACATACAATTAAAAAAATGCCCCTGATGTTCTGATGAGATGCAACTGTGCAGACTTTCCTTGATTACATTGTTCCATTACCCATTGTTACTGGGTAGCTCTGATTATTGAAATTAATCACCAAGCTTCAGTGAAGTGGGTCACGGTCCTGATGTCTGAGAGCCAGCATCTGCTTTGTAGCTGTCTCCATCTTTGCCAAGATTTATCATTGCCTCTAAGATACCCTGTATATGGCTGGAAGCAGGAGCAGAGAGCAGCTGAACTCTAGCTTCTTGCTTCCAGGGCAGTCACATACCTGCAAAGTCCCAGCAACAGGAGGGATACAAGCTCTTTAGGAAAGACAGGCTGGTAAAATGAAGAGGTGGAGTTCCCTTTTATGTGGGAGAGCAGCTGGGATGCATGGAGCTCTGCCTCAGGATGGGGAGGAGCTGACTGAAAGATGTGGGTAAGAAAGAACTAAAAAGCAGACCAGTACAGGTGACATCATAGTGTGTCTGCTATGGGCTCCCTGACCAGGAAGAACAAGTCAATGAAGCCATCTATAGACAGCTAGAAGCAGCTTCATGTTCGCCTCTCATAGAGAATGTCAAACACCCCAATATTTGCTGGAGGGACAATACATCAGGGCATAATCAATCAAGCAGGTGCCCAGAGAGCATCAATGACTACTACCTGACCTGTTATATAGGAGCCAACCATAAGAGCTGCTCTGCTGCACTTCCTACTCACAAACAAGGAGGGGTTTGTTGGGGATGTTAAGGTCAAAGGCAGACTTGGCTGCAATGACCATGGGATGGTGAAATTCAGGATTCTCTGAGGAAGGAGGAGGTTAAAAAACAGACTCATAGCCTGGATTTCAGGAGAGCAGACTTTGGTCTCTTCAAAGAGCTTCTTAGTAGAGTTCCATGGGAATAGACCTTGGAGGGATAAAGGGCCCTAAAAAGATGGTTAATATTTAAGGACCACCTCCTCCAAGCTCAAGAGCAGCACATTCCAGTGAATAGGAAGTCAGGTACAAATGCTAGGAGCCCTGCATGGATGAACAAGGTGCTCCTGTAGAACTCAAGAGGCTTAGCCTAGAGAAGTGAAGGGGGTGTGTGTGTCTTATTAATATGTATAAATAGCTAAAGGAAGGGTGCAAAGAAGGTGGAGCCAGTCTCTTTTCATAAGTGTCCAATGAGAGGACAAGAGGTAATTGGAACAAGCTGAAACACAGGAGGTTCTGTCTGAACATCAAGAAGCACTTTACTGTGAGGGTTGACCAGCCACAGACACAGGTGTCTCAGAGATGTTGTGGACTTTCCTCCTTTGGAGATGCTCAAAAGCCATCTGGACGCAGTCCTGGACAACCTGCTCTAGGTGGCTCTGCTTGAGCAAAAGGGTTGGACTAGATGACCTTTGAGGTCCCTTCCAACCTCAGCCATTCTATGATTCTATGAACCCAACTTTCATGCAGTAGTAGGGTACATAATACAAAAAATAAGAACGCACTTTCACTTTGCTGCATTTGAAGGGAAAAAAAAAGAAAGTCAGATACACATCAACATGATTAAAGGCAGTATTCTGCTGTATGAAAATACAAAAGAATGAAATGATGTTTTTGCAGAATTTTAGCTCTCAATATTTGCATTGTAGGCTGCTGCTATTGCTTAAGTAGGTAAAAAAATGGAAAAATATTATTAACAGGAATAAAATCTGTTAATGTCTCTGCAGTCCAATTAATATTGCAAGTGCCCATCTGAATGATTTTGAGGTAAACGAGTTGATATTAAAAAAAAAAATAAAAAAAAAAATACCAGCTTTCGTTAGATGAGGATGCTGGGCAACTTCAGGGAAAAAAAAAAAGAAAAAAAAAAGAAAAAAAAAGCACAAACGCTTCAGAACCGATTATAGCTACCCCTCAAAATAGAAATGAAGCTAGAATGACTCTCTCTGACAGGCTATTTTAAATCAGAAGAGGAAAATGAGTGTGAGAGATGAATCAGAAAGAAGCATGCTATAGAAATTAATCAGTTTTCAATAACACTGAGAGAATGCACCAAAAGCTTTTAAATGAAGACAGCTCAGAGACATATTCTTCTTGTTTCCCTCATTTCACGAAACACTTGATATAAGCTGTCTATGGTTCTGCCCTATTCTATCTACTTTTGTTAAGTGATCCTATAATCTAGTAGGAAAATGTTTCATTGACAAAATCCACAAGTAGGTGGACTTCAATTAAACACGCAAATGGCAGTTATTAGACATGTAGGCTCAGAAATCTAACTGCAGATCACTGAGTTGGAGGTTTACAGTCTTTTTGTTTTAAATTGTTCCCTGTAAGGTGGATGGCAGTACAGAGCTCTCCCACCATGAAATCAACTTTCCTTCATTAACCTGCACCTGAGTTGTGCTCTGAGCATTTTGGGAACCATTCAGAACAAAGCCCAGGTAAGATGTACAGATATGTTTGATGAACAGAATCCTTGTATAAGTCCCTCAAGCATCAATGAATGTATTTTCTGTAGATATACTCAGGAGACAATTAAATGAAGTCACTCTTAGCCCACAGATATGTTCACATTACAAAAGAACTTGGTACTTTTTCTTAAGTAGCTTGATGCAAGTGATTGTACCAAATTGTTGAAAGGGAAATAAAAGATTTTGATTCTTGTCACAGGCGAGTTTATACCACGTGGTGATGACAGTTCTGTTTAGCTATTAAATGTAATGATCTATAATTATTATAACAACGTGTTTTTAAAACTCAACTACTAGAAGATTGTGTTTGAAGCAGGAAGTTATCACTTGGGCTCAGCTGCTGTCCAACTTGGATTAAGTCAGTCGGCAGCTTTCTCTGAGCAAAAACTTATGGTCTTTGAAGAGCCACCAAATAATAAGTGAGGCTGTTCTGGAAGATGTTTTGATGCTCCAACATCCCTCTGATCATTTGTTTGCATGTTTTGCTCATGGTCATGCTGCCAAGACTCTGGGAATAGAGCAAATTAGCCTATGGCAAAACTCTTAACTTCTCATATGAAGATTTTGAGCATTTGACTGTTCTTGGCATTTTAATATTGCAACTTGCGATGTTATCTAAGGAGCTTCACTTCAAATGGATTTTCAGCAGTAGGAAAGAGAGACCCACCTCAGCATACTAGGGACTTATTTCAAAGGATATAGATTCTGGTTTTCTGTGGAGAAGGTGTATTGGGCTTATGTGGCAAGGTTTTGGTAGATGGGGGGCTGCAGGGGTGGCCCCTGGGAGAAGAGTCCAGGGGCTGCTCTGTGTCAGATCAGAGCCAGTTCCAGCTGGCTCCAAAAGGGACCTGCCACTGGCCAGAACCAAGCCAGTGAGTGATGTTGGTTGCACCTCTATTAGAGCATAATTAAGAAAAGGTGAAAAACACTGTGCAACAGCAGATGTGAGAGAGGTGAGAAAATGTTGAAAGAAACATCCCTGCAGACACCAAGGTCAGTGCAGAAGGAGGGCAGGAGGTGCTCCAGGTGCAGGAGCAGAAGTTCTTCGGCAGCCTGTGGAGAGGACCACGATGGGGCAGGCTGTCCCCCTGCAGCCCATTGGTCCCACAGCCAAGCAGATCTCCATGCTGCAGCCCGTGGAGGACAGCACAGTGGAGCAGGTGGACATAACCTGAACAAGGCTGAGATCCATGGAGAGCCCCCACAGGATCAAACTCAGGGCCAGAACTGCAGCCTGTGGAGAGGAGCACAAGCAGCAGCAGGTGATCTGGCAGGAGCTGCTGCCGTGGGGGACGCATTTTGAAGCAGTTGCATAAACCCTTCTTGAAGAACTGCAGTCTGTGGGAAGCACATGTAGGATCAGTTTGTAAAGGGTGGCGTCCCATGGGAGGGGCCCGACACTGGAGCAGGGGATGAGAGCGACCGTGAAGGAGCGGCAGAGATGAATCACTGTGGATTTACCACAACTCACATTCTTGTGCTGCTTGTGGGGAGGAGGTAGAAGAGGATGGACGGGGGAAAGGTGTTACTAGTTTGCCTTTAATATCTCATTGCTCTACTTTGTCATTAGTAGGCAATCAATTTCATTAGTCTCCACATGCTGAGTCTGTTCTGTTTGTGATAGTAACAGGTGAGTGATCTCCCTGTCTTTATCTCAATCCTTTAGCCCTCTTTCATTGTATTTTCTCCTCCTGTTCTTTTGAGGAGAGAGAGTGAGAGAGTGATGTGGTGGAGTTTAGCTAGCCATCAGTGTGAAACCACCACAGAAGGTTTGAGTCTGATGGGATTTTTTACGAAGGGAAAAAGTCAGGTTATCTAGTACTCATATTTTTTGTCTTTTTCTTTTATTTTTAATTTGCAATTTTTCCCCCACTGATCTTCCCTAAGTTATAGAATTTAGAGAGTTAATCTCTCCCCACTCCCCCCCCCCACTTTTTAAGCCATAAAGCCTTTATTTAAAACAAATGAACAAAACAAACAAACAAAAACAAACATTATTTTTAAAATGTTCAGTAATGGACAACACAGAACAGACCCTAGTAGACTGCTGTTTTTGTTAATTATATTCTTGGCAAAAATAAAAATCCTGAACCTCTCAAGATTCCAACAATAGGGCTTTTGCTGGTGTTGCAGAGTTTCATACTATCAAACGTATGCTCTCTTTGCTTGGATATAAGTTGATTATACCATTTCTCAATATGTGTGGCTCATTAAGGAAAAGTGTTTTTAAGTCTCCGTCTAAGAGGCAAGTTTCCTTAACCTGTAAAGATTCTCATCTCTCTTCAGAGCCACCTCCAGTAAATTAACTTATTTTTTCAGTACAAATTATTTTTTTCTAGAGGTAACAAAGGGATCAAAAGCTCTTTGTCCCCACTCAGTATTTTGCTTGTGTGTATTCAAATATCACATTTTGCATTTTTGACAACAATATCACACTGGGAACTCATATTTAGACCATTAATAGCCATCAAACATATTTTCTGATTCATTGCTGCTAATGTAGGGTGCTTTTTAAGTATAAATTTCCTTTATTATTCATATGCATATATAACTTTTCATGTAGGCTTTAAAAAAAAGCTTTTACCTGCCCGCAGCTGGTGTCCCAACTTACTGTAATTCTTTTGTACATGTAATCAGTCCTCCTTAATTTTTCTCTCCTGCTATTTGTATATCAGTAGCAAACAACTTATATAATGATTTTATATATTCTTCTCAGTTATGAATAATGATGTTAAATTGCAGAGTGTTTAAATTCACAATACAGAATCTGCTAGAAAGAGGTAATTGTGCATCATATCCCTTAGCCAGATTGTTCACATTGCTTAGCCAAATAAGCTTTTCTAGCTTTTTACCTCCTTTATATATTAAAGTACTACTTCCCTCCACACCTCTCAAGCTTCCCTTATGACAAAATTATACTGAAAATCAGCAATGGTAATTCAGAGACTTTTTCAGCATTTTTAAGTTCTTAGATAAAAGGTATTTGCTATTTAAAGAAAGATTACTTTAAATAGTCATGTAAAATTAGGGACTGTCGCAATAGAAATATTTCACTGTCATTGTATGCTATGCTATGACTGGATCCCTAATTCCATGTACATTTCTGTCCTTTCATTAATATGATTGCTAATTCTGACACTTCCATCCAGTAGTGCACCAAGAATGCCTATTTTTCTGAATATACACAGACAAACCTAAATTTATTAACTAGCATGACCTACTTCTCATTCACAGGATATTTGTGTAGCTAGTGAAATGATTGTAAATAATTTTCTATCATTATTCATATTTTTTCCTTTTGAACTCTCTCTGTTGATTGTTATGGATCCTAGCTGCTCACCACTTTGTGCAGCTAGCCCTTTTAAGACCTGAAGCATATTTATGTACACGTTCACATATACAGCTCATATGTTCTACTTTATTCTGTTTGCAACAATAAGAGTAAATTGCTAAAATCTGGAATGTATGATCTGTGGAGCAGATTAAACCAGTATGTCATATTAGATAATCCTATGCATCTGAAAGAATTTCAAAGCAAAGCTAACCACTATGTCCTACGTGAATCACATAAGCATACACTCATCTTGGTACTGACACAGCTCTAAAATTTCTCTAAATTTTTCTACAGCTCTAAATGTAGGTAAAACAAATGGGACAGTTGACATTCTGAAATGTAATTTAAACTTCTCACTAAACAATGGGTCAGGCCAGCTGTGCAGTGACATGCAAAGCAGCAGGCTTCTCGACCAACACTGAAACAGGATTTGCCAGAACTGGGGGAAAACAAAACAAAACAAAACAGGGAAGTTGTAACACAGTGTGTCTGGTAGGAAAAAGGGCTGCTGTGGTGGTTTCACCCTGATGGACAGCTAAACTACACCACAACCACTCTCTCACTCCCCCTTCTCGAAGGGGGGGGGGGGGAAGAAAGTACAATGGGAAAGAGAAAGAGTCACTGGTTGAGATAAGGATAATTTAATTAAAGGGAAAAGAAAGAGAAAAACAAACAAACAAATAAATAAATAAACAAGCAAAGACCATGGGGAAGCAAAGAGAGAGAAGAACAATTATTCTTTACTTCCCGTCAACAAGCAATGTTTGGCCATGTCTTGGGAAGCAGGGCCTCAATATGCATAGCAGTTGTTTGGGAAGACAGATTTTTCATAACAAGAGCCCGCACATTGCAGCCCCTTATTGCTGAGTGTGACATCATGTTGTATGGAATATCCCTTTGGTTGCTTTAGGTCAGCTGTCCTTGTGGTGTCCCGTCCCCGCATCTTACCCACCCCCAGCCTACTGTCTAGGTGTGGAGGGGCATGGGTGTTGGAGAGAGTCTTGATGCTGTGCCAGCATAGCTCGGCAAAATGCAAAACACTGGTGTGACGCCAGTGCTGTTTTGGTGCACAGCACAACATTATATGGGCTGTTGCAGGGAGAGTTAACTCTATCCCAGCCAGACACAGTATAGCTATTCTCACATGAAAGTGGGGGATGATGAGAAGAAATTTACTGGTAACATACAGAGCATCTTCGGATGAAGATGGTGTATGATGGTCTATCAATACCATGAGGTGATAACAAGCATTTTATTTTTAATATCCTTCATCATAAGAGATCATTCTACAATTGCACAGGAAGATGCAGAGAGGAAATGTTAAATTAATGTCTGTTCACGGGTGGCAGAACTTCTTGCTACGTTTCCAGGAATCAGGAGTTGAGTTTTCTCCAGACTTTTAAACACATTTCAACATTTGTATTTGAATCCTATGGTTACTTTCTACAGCTTTTGTATTTAGAGTGGCAATAATTTTTGAGGTTTGTTTTCATTAGCTGTGTGAGTGGAAGTTGTACTGAAGTCTATGAGAAAAGTTGCATCATTTATTTTGTGACAAATCTTATTTAAATTAATTCTCACTACATTTCCCTTATCTGCTAAAACTATCAGCTCAGACTTCACAGTCCGTAAAATACTACTGGAAGCCATGCTGATAGTTTTCTGATGTCATTTCATTACTGCTTTACTACATCATTGTAACATACACAGCTGTTTTAAGAAATGAGGTTTCATTGTGACAGTAAATGTTGACCTTAGATAGACCTGGTAGAGATTTTTTTCATTGGCAACTGCTGATTTCTTGAACTCAGTTTCCTGTAGGTAATGGCTGGTTTCAAAAACTATTTGTTTAATGCTCAAACACAGGAAAAGACCATGCAGATAACTTTGAAATAAAGTTTTAGTTTAAATATCCTAATCTATTTATACTGTTTATCTTTGCATAATAGAAACATGTCAGAACAATTAAGAAGCATATCACCATTCATATTTCTGCTGAGATTTTGATTTCCCTTTCCAAATTAGGATGGGAAGATTTTCACATTCCTGGGGGATGGAAGAACAGTTTCTCTTCCCCCCGTTCTAGTCCCGTGTGATAACTGAAGATTGGAGAGATTGTTTGATAAAGCAAGGAAAGAGTCTATACTATTGACATAGTAATGACTAAGTGGAAATATAAAATCTATATGAAGGATGAGGGATAATTGCTGGAGGTGGCTTATTGAGACTAGATTTCATTTTAAGTGCACCCTGTGGGTACTCTTCATCTGGAGTAACATGGCTGCTTCCTATTTCTCCTTCAGTCTATTTTAGAGTGGTTTGGTGGCTTTTCTTTTTTTTCTCTTAATTCCTTACTTTTGACAAGTAGAGTGAAACAAAGAAAAATAAAAAACACTAATTAAGATAAAGTCTGCATAGCACAGTACAGTGATCATTGTGCCTATCACACCAGATAGAGCAGTTCTTGACTAACATTGCTTCCTGTTGGTCCATTAAAAAAAATTCTGGCAGATTTTTTGCAGACTCTTTCTTCTGTCTGCTCCATAGAAATATAGCCCTTCATGTACTCTGAAAATGTAAATCCGTATTGCTAAATTATGTATGCTAATAGGGTTATAGTCTTTAGGCTACTGTTTGTTGCTTTAAATTCTTCCCAAAACTAAAAAACTTCCCAAAACTTAAAAGCTTTACGTATGTATTATATTAAAACGCTGTTGTGGTTTAACCTGTCAGTCAGCTAAGCAACACACAGGCATTTGCACAGTCTCCCGTAATGGGATGGGTGAGAGAAAGAAGGGGAAGGGGAAGAGGAAGAGGGAGGGGGATGGGGAGGGGAAGGGGAGGGGAAGGGGAAGGGGAAGTTTTGGTCAAATTGGTCAGAAGATCAAATAAGCCTTATCATGACATGAACAAACAACATTGTACTTGGAATTGTTCTTGAAAACATGAAGGATTACGTTCCATTGTCTATGTTTGTCTTATCTTCATGTTTTCAGTTTTGAGCCTCGTGGGCTGTTTACATGATTTGATCATCTTTACGGTATGTGGTTTGAAATCTGTGATTACAAAATAAATAAAGTACAAACAACTCATTATTTTATTTGGAAAGGAATGAGACTCTTTGCATACGTAGAAAAGGCACACTCAAGACAGCTGTGCTAATGCAAGTTCTGGCTCTGAACAACTCTCCTTTCTTCCAAAATAGCTCCGTAGAACTTGACAGAGGTGCTTTTAGAACATACACTCAAAAAATGGGCATTTTTTTTTTTCTGCCTATCTAATAATTTATTAAGAACAGGGCACTGGTATCAATTTCCAGATGTTTTCTCCAAGTGATCATCTCAAATTAGCTAAAGATTTGGATATTTGGATAGGGTTTTTTAGTGCTCCCAGTGTCCCTTTGATCTCTCCCACATGCTGGACGTTAAATCTACAGAGGTTGCATGGGTTTGCCTATGCCCTCCCAGAAGGTCTGTAAATTCCCTGCAAAATGGCATTGATTGACCTCTCTATTGCTGGGAGGTTTGAATGGGTCTGAATAAGCCTGAATGCAGACAGTGCTTACCACTGACAAATCTTGGAGGACACCACACAGCCCTGTTATCATCTCATGTATCTGAACAGTGACATTTTATCTTTGTTTCTCGTGTCTCTCTAAAGTTTTGATTGATAGGGGGTCTGCAAGAGAAATTTTGGCATTCTGTACCTTTCTGTATCTCAGAAGCTTGACTGGAGGTGGAGCTCAGCTGGTAAGCACTCTACTTCCCCGAAGATCCTTCTGCTTGCCATTGGTTTTCCTCTTAAGAGTATCTTCCATCTCTGCTGGGCCCTGTATCACAATGTGGACAGGCCAGAGGGTGGATCGATGGGAACCTTGTAGAATTCAGATGGTAAGTCCTGCCCTTGGGACTTGCTAATATAATTGCTAATCATAAGCAATTATCCCTTACCACATAACTGTTGTTTCTGGACGTTCTGTTACATAAACAACTCAATGTGGACTATGGGGGAACATTTAGTTGTAACATACTAGTTTTGCTATGATCTGGTGAAGCGTCTGCACTCCATTGGCCACTTCTTTGATGATGCTTGTAGGTTATGTGTCACTCTGTCTTCATGATAGCATAGACTCATCCTGAACTTGAGATAAATGATTTAAAACAGTTACACATAATCACTCCCTTAAAACTTCAACCTTTCTGTGAGTTAAGGCCTTTAGGGCTTGTTCAAAACAGTACATAGTGTTTGAAGATACAAAGAGCAGCCACGACTTCTGTCCTGAGTATGAAAATCTCCAGTTCATCCTCAGTTTATGTGAGATCAGTCAGGAAAATAGCTCCTGTCACTCTTTTTTGTAGGCACTAGAGTAAGCTTGTGAATGGCCTCTCCTCTCCCATATCCTGCATTCCTTCCCAGTCCACCAAGCCCAGGGACAGGATTCACACAGCCAGTGAACACTTAAAAATAGTGTTTGCTCTTTGTCCATTGTTTGCTACTGTCCATTCCTTTTCTCCTCTCTATAGTTATTGAATTGCTTACAAAAAAAGCACTATTTACATCCAACTGAACTCTTACTCTACAGCAACACTAAAAGCTCTACAATTTACTATACAGACTTGATATATTAAAATATTTGTATATAGCTTGAATGCTGGAGCCATTATCTTCTCTGATGCTGAGCTGTATAAGTTACTTGCATGTCTCCAAGACTACATATGTAGAGCTTTTCCACCACTACCCCTGTGTTAAATGAGTCTCCAGATTCCATCAGGTGTTTTCTGTCAAGCCACGGAAGTCTCAATGGTTTATTTAATAATTGCAATAACAATACCACTCAACTCCAAACAGGTACACCTGAAGACATCAAAAGTCACTCCAAAGCATTGAAACTCATTTGGAACAAATAAATAAAACAAGAAGTTTCTAATTCAAGTCATTTTTTAAGATCTGACTCTGTCCAGTGGAACAAACATGTGGGTTTTCAAGGAGAGCTGGTGAGCAGAGTTGCTTGAATTACAATAGTGCTTTGTGAGCTGTGATTACCATGTCATCTTTTGGTTTTGACGAACCATGTCATTAAATCCTGTTAACACTAAATTCAGTATTCACTTGACAATAATAATTGCTTAACAGAAACAAAATTACTTTTGCCCTTTTAACAAGCAGTTGAAACTGTGTAATGTACCATGTCCTTTCATTTGTTTATCGACAAGTAAGGATTAAAGTTATATTTTGTTTTAACTTTTGACATGGCTTTGTGCATGAATGATAATCAGACAAACTGTGAAAATAATGTTGATGACTTAAGCAGAGTAGAAAAGTTAATGGGAGTCAAAGCTGGGGAAAAAAACAACAGAAGGATCCAGAGAAGTATTTTATTATGATAAAGATAAGGAAAATATACATAGTTAGAAATTTTCTTTGAAAAATCCAAGAATATATGCATGTATACGTATTTCTGTGTATGAGTGTACATTTATGAAGAGCATTCAGGTTTCAAAGTTCAATATCTGACAGCTGTTGAGATGGGTTCATTCCATAGAAAGTATGCAGCTTGTATTTATGGGCTAAATACAAGAAGATTTTTTGTGAAGCAGAAAGTACTCTTAACAAACCTAGGTAGATAGCAAAAACGTACAAATATAATAACATGATCTATTAATAAATCTGTTGTTAATAAATCTATTTATTATTATATAATAATTCTAAATTCCATAAATAAAGCTACCACATAAAATTGGTAGGTGGGAACAATAAGTCCAGGTTTTGATTAGCAAAAGAAAATCATAACTAGAGAATGCCTATTCCTTGCCTGTAGGACTGGAGGCTTTTAATAATGTTGTTAAGATCTTCCTTTCCCTCTCAGAAATTCTGCAGGGCATCTCCCGCTTTTCCCAATATATCAGGAGCTGTCCTGGCACTTGTCTGAATGTAGAAGAATCAGCTCAAGAATACACTGAAGAATTATGTGAAGAATTAGCTGGACTGGGGAGGAAGGGGAGAAATGGAGGCATAAAATGAATAGATGTTCATAGGCTCTCTGGTTTGAAAGGATGACTTTATGACAGATGTGTGGGAGGGAAAGAGAAAAGCAGATAGAGCAAGGAAAGTGATGCCAGACTACAAAGAGTTGAGGGATAAGAGGAAAGAAAAAAAAATATGAGCATAGGGGATCACATCAAATACTTCCTTACAGGTCATGGAATCTCTCCAAGGGCACTGCTTTGACTCCGTGACCTCTACAAAACTTACATGTGTTATCATCCCACAACAGAAGTTTTGATGAGGCCCTCCCTTGTTTCTTCTGTTTTGAGTGTAACACATTGGATTTCAAGTGCAATCACCATGTTTGCATGCTTTTTTTTCTTTTTTTTTTTTTTTTGGCAGTGGCTTGCTATGATTTATTCATTTTTAATGTAAATTAGTAAGAATAAACTGGAGTTTTGCTCAGGTTATTTCCCGTTTTTACCCAATGTTTTTCCAGTTTTTAGGAGTGGAGAACAGTGTTAACAGTTTGTAATAATTAAAGAAATGCACACCTCAGCCAGCATGCAATATCTATTCAGCAAATACTTGAAGTTCCAACCTTCTCATCAGATGTGATAGCCAGAAAACCCTACAGCACTCTTTCCAGAACATCCCTTGTCTATATAGTGTAGTAGGCTTTGCAGTGAGCTCTGATCATCAGAGAATATGGAGTGACAAGCACCAAAGGTGAGGTCTAACAAGCAGAGGTGCGGGCAATATTGAGCTATTTACTCTCTTTCACTGGCATTGATTTTCCATGCAAGTATTAAAAGGAACCCTTTTTACAATGGCTCAAGATCTTGCCACTTAGCTTCATGGACTTAACTTGAACACCTACATTAAGAGCATAATTTTTTGATTCAAGTGCTTAATTTGGGACTTAGATAACAAACTTCTGTGCAAAACCTCAAACAGATGGGTTTCATTTTGCTGCAGTTTGTGAGTGGCATGGAATGCTCTGTTATTGTGGTGGGGCTGAAGGCTCTGAGATGGTGTAAGATCTCAGGCTAATGAAAGGAGTCCAGACATTCAAATTTGTGTAACAGATAAAGAATGGGAAACATTCAGTCTGTAATTATGATATGAACACCAATTCTTAATGTGATTACCTGGATAATTTGAGCTCACATACATTAGGGCTCAGAATAATCCAAGCAATAATTTATTGCCTTTCCTGGTTTGTGTTTCTGTATAAATGTATTCTTCCTCCTTGTCACATTAGAGGGTGCTTACCAGAATCAAATGTTTGCCTGTTTCAGAGCCCTGCCAAGGATTTTCACTGAGACAGTTTAAGAACGTTGAAAGTATTTAATAAAGCAACATATATAACAGATTCAGAATTGCCATTGATAAATACACGTACTGCAATAGAGCTAATATTTGATAACAGGGCTAGCAAAATGCTATCCTGAGTATTCTTCACCAGAAGATGAAGGCAAAGAGATTACCAGGAAGGTGATCCCTGTCTTGGTGGAGGAGAAGGTGTATAGCCCATTGACTGCCTTTTCTGGATCTCTAATCTCTTATTTCTCCCCCAGCTCTTTTCTAATGTTTCTCTCACTTTATCCAACTAATGTTAATGTTGACTCTTTTTCCGAATGCTAACACATTTTTTTTTCTACACTTTCCTTTTTTTCTTTATATTCTGACCTTATTGTTCCCTCCCTGGAGTGACATTTAGCATGACTTGGGTGGAGAGTCGAGTACTATAGTCAAATATGTTTAGCATGTACTTCATTAAGCTCATTATCGTATATATGGGTGTTAACTTTAATAATATTTTTACAAATAATCAAGCAAAAGTTTTCACTCTGGGCACTGTGGTCTTCAAAATTCTGTTCTGAAGCTGTTTATTCACCAAAACAGGACTGCAAGAATCCCTCAACCTTTCTCAACCTCTCAAACCAAGCTTGCAGACCTCCATCTACACAGTTTGTATAAGATATAAGCAGAAGCAAGCTGCTCAACTCCCCTCTTGTCCAAGAGCAGTGCTTATCAGTGCTTATCAGACTGACAAGTCTGACTGTTCTCCACACTCCCCCCTTTGGTGTCATCCGTCTGGGGACTCTGCCTGCAGCCATCCCTAACTGATGAAGGAGTACTAAGCAAAAATAACTGAAGAAAGAATCAATGTCTGTAGGACACTAATATGTGTATAAGAGTATTCATGTTCTAAAAGGACAATGCTTCATTCAATCTACTATATTTTATGCAGACAGATGTAACGATTTTCTTGAATCCTGTACTTCAGCATCACTTTTAAAAGTCCTATAGAATTTCATAGAAAAAGCTAACTCTAAACCATTTTAGTATCACAGATATGTACCTCTATGATTCCATAGCATTGCATAGAGTAGTTTCAGAAAGTTTTATCTTATTATAAAAAGAATAATCAAGTTGATAGTTAGTGTGAAATATTTCCGTAAAATTGTATTAGAAGTCTGTATCACTTTATTCTACAGAAAATTTTAGATGTAATTCTCTCAGTTAGCATGTTTGTTCCAGAATGTTATTAAACTGGGACATGTAGTCATCTGATTTTACAGTGAATTTCACTTATTGAATGTCTATCTCCCCTTCCTCAAGATTAAAGATATCTTAAGGTAGAGAATTTCATTTAAAAGAAGATACAGTTTCAGTTTGTTTTGGTATAACATTATTTTGCTGTGTATCAGGCAGATATTAACATTTCTACATTGTTCCCCCAAAGCCACTAAAACCTGAAGAAATAGCACTGCCACAGACCTAATGATACCTAGTATCCCTACTTCCCCATTGTGATAGCCTAATTCCCCTGCCGTGTTCTCTACCACAAAGTTTTTTCTTCCTCAGCCTAACAGTACTTTTATTTCCAGCTTTATCTTCAGACTTCTATCTACCATTCCCTATCTGTCCTAAATAGTAATGGGACAGTACTGACATACTGCTTGCCTGGCCAGAGAAACAGGATGACTTTAATGTCATCTTTCAGGCACTGTTCCAGGTTTTTGTCCTAGACCCAGCTACTAGGTCTTCATGAGGCTTACTCTTAGAGTTGCTACCTGTCTGTTAAATTGTCTGAAAATGACCTACGTTTTCAAATGCTTTCAGTGAGGCTGACAGGAAGTCAGAAGACTTGAAATATAATTTTCTTACAACATCGGAATGACAGAAGTATTTATGCATAGAAGATTTCCTAGATTTCCATAGAAGAAGAAGAAGATTTCCATAGATTTCCTTCATATTCCATAGAAGGAAAATACTAATGTTGATGGAAAAATCTGTCTTTTGTGCATGAACATCTGTCTTTCACATGGTTCCAGTTATCTCTTATGCCTCATTCTTATGCTACAGTGTGCTCACTATTTTACAGCTTTCTCGGAAGCCAGTTACCAGCATCATGAGAAATTCTGAAAGTTTGATACAAGAGAACACATTGACAAATTACTATTTTTTAAATTACTCCTGCCAGTGTTTGTGTATGAATCACCATGTGTCTTGCATATGCGAAAGTACATTTTGGAAGCATAACAGATACCTGTGTATTTTGAACAACTGGATCTGGTAGTAACTTTTAAACTTCAGTCTTGGAGTAGTACCTAAACAAGACTGGGAAATATTCCCAGATTCAATAACAAGAATAAATGTGGGAAAACAAATTAATGAAGACTAACCTGTAAGAACTGCCAGCTGTCTTCATTTTTTATAAGGAAGCTTCCCTAAATGTCTAAAATGCTAACAGTTTGGGGATGGTCTAGAAATCTCAAAAGATAAGACTTCCTTGTGAGATTTCCAGGAAGAAACACCACATGTTGTGTTGAACTGAGGAGAAAAAAGCATGTGGTGGAAAATCAAAAAAAGAGCAGAACTTATAATAAAGATTTGGTGTTAAGTTTGAGTTTGTGTGGAAATGTGGGGAGATTCTGAGGATTACAGGAGAACTCCACTCTACAGCTAACCCCTGATGTTTTGTGCCTCTGGCTGTCACTGCTGCTATGTGAACCATGACCTAATATTTGAAATTGGGCCAAACTTTCGCTAACAAGTCATGTGAAACTTTTCTGCGTTTGGGTTTCTTAACAAATTTAACCATGTTTGTTAAAAGGATCATTTGGGTTCCCAAATGTTTTGAATAAACTTTGCTGAAAATCTCGTGGAAGCCATTATTTAAAAATTTTTGGTTGCAAAGCAAAAAAAAAAAAAAAAGAGTTTTTGAGCTTTGGATTTCTAGGCTGACTTTGCCCTGATTTGTTATTCACTGGAGTGTGAATACATATGTGGAGACTGATATTGGTCCAAATGACAGACATAGCTCATGAATATCTGTAGAGTAAAAAAGCTAAAGTTACAACAGCTTTGGTACCAGTCTTCCCATTTTTCTCTGTCACAGATTGCTGACTGATGTTCTACATAACACATTTGGATCTATGCACGATGTGTGTATGTCCACCAGTGAAGAACTGGACAATAAAACTACCTGAGTGTTTGTAGGGTTTAGGAATCAATGAGGCATGTGTAATATAAACTGAAGTTCAAGACAAATGCTTCTTATTTGTTAATAAAGCCCAGCTGATTTATATACTAAAAATTAAAAGAAGTGAAGGAGCAAATAGCCCTTTTAAAGAAGATAAGTAGACTGAGTTGAATTTAAAAATATTTTTCCAGATCTGTATTTCATTATGAAGAAGAAACCCTATTTTTAGAATTGTTTGCTTTGCTGGATTACTTCATAGAATCATAGAATATCCCGAGTTGGAGGGACCCATAAGGATCATCGAGTCCAAATCCTGGCACCACATAGGTCTACCCAAAATTTTAAACCATGTGACTAAGAGCACAGTACAAACGCTTCTTAAACTCTGACAGGCTTGGTGCAGTGACTACTTCCCTGGGGAGCCTGTTCCAGTGCGCGACCACCCTCTCAGTGAAGAACCTCTTCCTGAGGTTCCTTCCTTACTTGAGAAACATTAAGTGTGTTATTCCAGTGATATGAGGGGTTGTTAACACAGGACAGGATGGTTGCCTGATAAAAAGACTGGGTGCTAATACAGTCTTATTTTCTTTCCATCCCCTTTTCTATACATTTTTCTAAGTTTAGAGTCTGTCCCAACTTCTTGCACAAAAAAAATTAGCAGCTATTACCAGCCTCAGTTCTTCATTTTCAATTTCCACATCTCTTGTCAAAAGTGAAACAAGTAAGTGCATTCATTTTTGGTTTAATTTTTTTGGAAGCACACTTGCAGGAACAACTGATCTGACTATGCTATGCTACACTACATTCTCTTTTCCTTCTTTTAATCCACAATTTACAATAACTTGTGACTATCCTGAGCATCTTACTGAAGTTATTTTTGTCTTTCCCTGCCTATTGCAATCAAAATCTTTAAGCTCAAACTTCCTGAAATCTCATCATTGCCCTTCCACCAATAGTTATATATATATAATATATATATATTTTTTTTCAAAAAGTCTTCCACTAGTTCTTAAAAAACTTTTATTTCTACCTCCTCTCCCCCTGCCTTTCATCAGTGGTACTGGTTTCTTGAGTTTTCTATCAAGAAGATGTGATAGACAGGATAAAGCTTTTTGTAATTTGGAGCTTCACATACTTCAGGGAATGTGTCATTCACTTTTTTCAAGGAACATTTAATTTGTTCTGAATATTGGACTGGATGCCAGTCATTTCCAGTCTTTCAGATTTTCACTATTAAATCTCTTTGCCAATATAATTGATTTTAAAAGCTGAACTGATCTACTTATTCTAGAGTTGAATACTTTATCATAGATGATAACAGGATTGAAACAAATACTAACTTGCACTTTATTCATAACAATCCCTATTACCTATTAATTGTTTCTATCTCTGCTTGCAATATGCTTCACATTTCTTTTCCTTTTGCAATCTTCATCTATCTTTTTTTCCAGAAGCTGCATTTATCCAAACTTGGCACTAATGGGTACCAATGTGTCACTAAATCTGGAAGAAATTCCTTTGTTATATCAGGAAGAGATTAACTTTGCTGATGGGAGAAAAAATGCCACAGACTGTGACGTTATGAAGAATGGTGTAAAAAGTTAGAATGAACTCTAGGTATTTTTGGAATCTACCTTAGAAAGGAAAAGGAAATGAAAGAGTTATGAACTGAGGAAAAATGCAACTGTCATTTTACCTTGTATAAGAACTGGAAGCTAAATAATACTGTGAAAAGAAAACAAAAACAATGACTGTGCATGATCTGAACAAGATCTTAAATATGAAGTGAACTATTTGGATGGTGTTGCATGATATGTTAGTTATTACATTGTTTTAGAATCTATGCTTGATTATGGGGGTACAGAGAAGGGAAAAAAAAAAAAAAAGAAAGGTAGTTCTGGACAGTGGAAAAACTTGGGTAATTCTGGTGCTACCAGCAGCACTGGAGAAGGTGATGATACTGCCCCTATCAAGCAGAGCTACTTGCAAGGCACCAAGAATTAATTTGTGTCCAACAGGATTTAGCTAAGGCATAGTTGCCAGGATTAGTATCTTGAGGACCTGTTCAGTGACCGTGCTTTCTGGCACTTTGACTCTGGAAAGGTTTACTGGCTTCAATGAAGCACCAGATTTGAGCTAACAAACCCTTTCAGATACTGTAGCATAGTACAGAGATGCTGAGGAGCTAAGCCCATATGCACATCTGCTGATATACAAAACAGTGGTGGATCTAAATTTACTGTGTGAGGAGCTGTTGCTGATGCTGGGGAGAAGGGATGAAAAGTCTCTCTCTCTTCTGCACTTCTCAAATGCATGGGGTCCTATACTCCTCATTCAAAGTCTCAAATCCACCAGGTTGCTGCTGCTTAGTTTAGGCTCTCCTCCAAATAAAACATCTCTACTAGCGCCTGAACCGAGGCTTGCCCTGTAACTACATGCTTGTGGTCATGTTATGCTGTGACAGACTCTGACTCCAGACCCAAAATATGTATAATCTTTGAGTGTGCATTATGACAGACATTTCAGGTTATAAGCATATTTCAGCTATAGTCCATCTTTTGCTCTATGTGATCTGTATGAGTTTCAGTTGATATATTCCGTGTTAGCTCTCTGCCTTGTATTAGCTTCTTCAGATAGTGGGACCATAGGAATTTAGCTAAATTACACATCTGTTTCTCAAAATGAGATTGGACTAAAACAAAACGTGTTTTGCCATATGGACAGGATAATTTTTCTGAGTTTCTGGTGTCTAAGTGATTTGGAGTAAGAATTTGAACTTTAGCAATAAGCTCTTATCATCCCAGTGTAGGTGTTAAAAATGTATCCAATTTGTCTTAAGTAAGTCTATCTGAGAAATATCACTTTGCAAGAGCAAAGTTATGCCTGTGTGTAACACACGTGTTCCGGCCTCCTGTGCCTCTTCTGTAACAATCACACAGCATATAACAACAGCTTAAAATGCAGCTGGCTTGGTCGTTGGGATCTGGGCAGTAAGTATTTCCCTTGGAATTGCGTTTTCCAGCTGTTGAGGACCTCCTAGCATGATGAAACTGGAAAGAGTTAAAGTGCTTCTCTGTGCTTTCAAGGTTACACATGGAAAGAGGTGATGACTATCAGAGTAGGTTAGAAGACCTTGGACAGACATAAGACAGTTTAAAAGTAAAAATAAAAGAGAACACAGGAAAGTAACAATAGAGTGGAAAGAAACAGGGATAGAGAAGATCAGAGAACAGGGCATGGGATTCCTGGAGATAAGAAGAAGAGAGAGACTCTGAACTGGATAATAAGGAGTAATTAGAGTAAGAGATGGAAGTGTTTAAAGTCATCATAGCATTAGCGAGTGGAAAAGAAGCCAAGAACTGCATATCCTAGTAAGTTATTTGCTGTCTTCCCTGTGAGAATTCAGACAATCAAATGTTTTGTCTAACAGTAGGGATCATCCACCCCACTTTACTCATAGATTGCAGAGAGAAAGCTGGAATGTTAAGACAGATCAGGCAATTCTGAATGCCACACAGTGCTTATAGTTTTAGACCAGAGCTTTCATGGAACTGGCCAGTGTAAGGGCTCAGCACTTCTGAAGACCGGAGATGTCAAACTGAAAACCTGAAGATGAAGAGCTATCACCCACTGACTTTTGGAAAGAACATAATCAAAGTGGCTAGCACAGTGCTTGCTGGAAACTAGGGATGAATTTGATGAACTACTTTAAACAAATGACTGTTCCAACTCACTTTCCGTTATCTCCCTGCTTTTAATTTCCCCATTAGATGAGGCACCAGTTAACAGAAACAAGTTCATATACTTCATATTCCAGCTTTACTCTCAGAGTAAGAAAGAGTCTGTCTAGTAGGAAGCTTTAGATCTGGCAGTTATAAGACAGTTCTCATCATACTAAATATTCCTGTGATTACATTAATGTGTTTATGTTATGTGACACACATTGGTATGAATGAAATCGGACTCTTCCACAAGGAAGATATGCATATGACATCCCTCTGCCCATTTTACACTTTTAAATGCAAATTTGCTTATAAGAAATTTTGCTTACAGCTTGTAAGATTAAGTGTTATTGCTTCATTTGCAGTCAGTAAACTGAAATAGGAAGATGTATGTGTAGATATGATTTTATATTTCAGCTATACAGCTAAGGGTGTCTGAGAGGAAAATGGATATTTTATAAGCATAGAACTGCTCCAGAGAGAATATATTCTGTTGTATGCTAACAAATTGCTATTCACTACACACTGCATGGATGAAACTATGTGGAATAAAATGTTTTTGGAGAACTGAAATAGCTTCCCCTCATAATGAAGACCTAATTTCATAGCAATGACAGTGACAGTCATAGCAGTGACAGTCTGGAAGTATATTATGATATACTGAGAGAAGCCTGAAGACTGTCAAAAGGGACTTCAGGGGATTGGGGCGGTTAGTAGATGGAGTAGGAGTACAGGTGGTGTTTTCCACTATCCCTTCAGTGGCGGGGAGGGATACCGAGAGGACGTTGAAAGCCCAGCTGATAAATACATGGCTGAGAGGCTGGTGCCATCACAGGAATTTTGTTTATTTTGACCATGGGGTGATCTACTTGGTGCCTGGCCTGATGGCTGCAGAGGGGTCCCAGCTGGCTCAAAGGGGAAAATGGATGGTTGAGAAGGCTTTAAACTATGTATAAATGGGGACAGGGATGAAATGAGGCTCGATAGAGATGAGCATAGGGGAGCAATTCAGGGGCTGGGGATGAAGGCAATGGTGTAAATGAAGTGAATCTACACTACTGCACACAACATGGGCAATAAACAGGAGGAGCTGGAAGCCACTGTGCGTCAGGCAAACTATGACCTAGTTGCCATCACTGAAATGTGGTGGGGCCACTGCCATGACTGGAGTGCTGCAATGGATGGCTACAAGCTCTTCAGAAGGGACAGGTGACAAAGGAGGGGTGGTGGCGTGGCTGTCTGTATTAGAGAGTGTTTCGATGTTGCAGATCTTGGGGTTGGGAATGATAAGGTAGAGTCCCTATGGATAAGGATCAGGGGGTGGCTAACAAAGCAGACATCCTGGTGGGGGTCTTTTATAGACCACAAAACCAGGATGAAGAGACGGATGAGGCATTCTACAAGCAGCTGGCGGAAGTCATGCAATTGCCAGCACTTATTCTCATGGGGGACTTCAACTTCCCGGACATATGCTGGAAATACAATGCAGGTCTGAGGAATCAGTCTAGTCGGTTCCTGGAGTGTGTGGAAGACAGCTTCCTGACTCAGCTGGTTAGTGAGCATACTGGGAGGGGGTGTGCCCTGCTAGACCTGCTGTTCACAGAGAAGGACTGGTGGGAAATGTGGTGATCAGGACCTGTCTTGGGGCAAAGTGACCACGAAGTTGTAGAGTTCTCTGTCTACAGGGGAACTACAGGCCTGTCAGCCTGACCTCAGTGCCACAAAAGGTTCTGGAACAAATTATCGTTAGAGCAATCACACAGCATGTGCAAGACAACCAAGGGATCAGGCCCAGCCAGCATGGGTTCATGAAAGGCAGGTCCTGTCTGACCAGCCTCATCTCTTTCTATGACCAGGTGACCTGTCTGGTGGATGAGGGAAAGGCAGTTGATGTAGTCTACCTAGACTTCAACAAAGCCTTTAGCATGGTCTCCCATGGTGTTCTTCTAGAGAAGTTGGTAGCCCATGGCTTGGACAGGTACACTCTTTGCTGAGTTAAAAACTGGCTGGACGACCGGGCCCAGAGAGTGGTGGTGAATGGATTTAAATCCAGCTGGCAACTGGTCATGAGTGGTGTTCCCCAGGGGTCAGTGTTCGGGCCCATCCTCTTTAATATCTTTATTGATGATTAGGATGAGAGCATCAAATGTACCCTCATTAAGTTTGCCAACAACACCAAATTGGGGGAAAGTGTTGATCTGCCAGAGGGTAGGAAAGCCCTGCAGAGGGACCTGTACAGTTTGGATTGATGGGCAGAGGCCAATGGGATGAGATTCAACATGTCTAAGTGCCAGGTTCTGCACTTTGGTCACAACAATCCCATGCAACGCTACAGGCTGGGGGCAGAGTGGCTGGAAAGCTGTGCAGAGGAAAAGGATCTGGGGGTGCTGGTTGATGCTCGCCTGAACATGAGCTGGCAGTGTGCCCAGGTGGCCAAGAAGGCTAACAGCATCCTGGCTTGTATCAGGAGTAGTGTAGCCAGCAGGACCAGGGAAGTGAATGTTCCCCTGTACTCTGCTCTGGTGAGGCCACACCTCAAGTACTGTGTTCAGTTTTGGGTCTCTCACTACAAGAAAGACATTGAGGCCCTTGTGTGTGTCCAGAGAAGGGCTGTGAAGCTGCCGAAGGGCCTGGAACACAAGTTCTATGAGGAGCAGCTGATGGAACTGGGATTGTTTAGTCTGGAGAAGAGGCTCAGGGGAGACCTTACAGCTCTCTACAACTACCTGAAGAGAAGATGTGTGAAGCTGACGGTCAGCCTCTTCTCACATAAAAGTAATAGTAGGACAAGAGGGAATGGCCTCAAGATGAGCCAAAGGAGATTCAGGTTGGAAATTAGGAGAAATTTCTTCTCAGAAAGACTGGTTAGGCATTGGAACGGGTTGCCCAGGGAGGTAGCATAGTTGCCATCCCTTGGGGGTGTTTAAGTAAAGGTTAGACATGGTACTTAGGGACACAGTTTAGTGGGTAATATTGGTGGTAGGGGGACGGTTGGACTAGATGATCTTGGAGGTCTTTTCCAACCTTAATGATTTTATGTCTGTACTATACTGTACTATAGATGAATGTATACGTTTCACATGCACACACAGCTAATGATATGCAATATCATAGAAGAAAGTGAAGTTGTCATTTCAGTGATATATTTATTTATTTTAGCTCAAAGAGTTAAAATGCTGAAGAAAAACAAAAAAAAAAAAAAAAAAGAATAGCTCTATGTGCTGAGTAGCCCTCTCTTCTGGAAGCCCACAATAATTTTCATAATATTATTCAAACATAATATTAGTCAGAGAAGAAGTTTCTTTGAAGGATGGGATGGTTAATATGCCAGCATCTATAGGATGATGGATCATGGTTAGGATCATAATTCTTTGACAGTATATGGAAATTACTGACTGTTGAATAAATGTTATCATTAAGATATATTGCATTTAATCACTTATTTGAATCTTGTTAACATTTCTTGAGTTTACTGAGGAATATAAATTATCTAACAGTGATTTGAGATATTTTAACAGGTCTCAGTCTGCCTATGAATCTCCTAATTGTGCAGCAGTCTATTCATTGGTGAATGTATTTTTTAATACCTTATTTAGGAAAAAAATTGTGCAGATACTTGTTTTTAACATTTAATCTACTTTTATGTAAGTATACTTGATTTTTTTTTTTGACAGAATGTTGTAACTAAAAAAAAGGTCTGACCATTTAGAGCTTAAAGAATCATATTTCCCCTTCCAGTCATGGGCTAGGTTTTTCTCAATTTTTCCCATTACTGTGACAAATATAAAACATATTCAGTCATGTTGTGGTGGAAAATATTTCCATTTCCTTACTTAAAAACCTTTGTAGGACAGTCAAGACTTTCAACTGTTCAAATAAAAATTTGAAGTATCCTTCTTTCTGTCGTACACCCTGAAATCTGTCCCCCACCAAAATAAACTGATAACACTTGAGAAAATAATAGTATGACCCTAATAGATATACAGATGTATTGTTTCCATCAGATTTTTCTTTTTGAGAATAAGGCTTTTTTCAAAATATTTACATCAACTGAAGAGACTTTGGGACAGTAGAATAGAACAATTCTGAAGCAGATTGAGGTTACTTTTTATAAAGAATACAACAGGCTGTAAATATTTGGAAAAAACAAACAAACAAACAAAAACACATTTGAAACAGAGTTCCCTTTGCTAACTATACTTTTGGTGTTAACTTATAAGGTTGTACGTTTTCTTTCCTCTTCCTCTTGCTTACTTCTATTTTCTCTCATCTATTTAGTAAAAATACTCACTTTTAACTAGTATTTAGTCTCTGCAGGCAGATCTGGATCTTCCACTCTGTTCAGATCAGAAGTAGAAGTTTCTGGTATTTGGAAAAGAACAGTCAACAGAGAGACTATTGACAGTCAGATGAGATTTGTTTCAGTTCCAGAACTGTCATTTGTTTTCATCTTCAGAATAGGCATCTCTTTATTTTCTGTTTCCTTTCTAAAGGACAGCAATAACAATTATATAGTTTTTTTTGCAAGGATTGTATACTTATTTAAGGTCACAGTATAAATTATATATTTGTCCCCCGTTTTCCTTTAGGAAGGAATTTTTGTTCCTGTGGAGTGAGCTAACATCACAGGTTTGAATTCCAAATTTCTCAGTTTGGACTTGTGAAAGCTTTGAAAGACACTGCAATGTTCTCTTCCGTCCTCTGTCCTGTGTTAAAGAGTTCATGACAAGTATGGGGGTTACTCAATCTCTGTGTCCAATGACTCCTTGCCTTTGGGATGAGGTTACCAAAGAGACAGAGGATTGATAGCTACTGTAGCTGTGGTCACAGATCAAGACCAGACCTATCTGCATGGCTGCCATAGGTGTTGGCCTTTGCACAGGAAGTAGAAGTTCCTGAACTGAATTCATATGCAAGCTGTGGTAACAGTTATGAAATGAGGTAGTTTCTGTAGAGGAAACTGTGAAAGCCTGTACTAATGCCATTTGAATATAAATTTACAAACAAACAAACAAACAAAAAGTATTATATCAATTGTGTAACAACAAAACAGACGTGCTCCAGAAAGGGATCACCAGGTTGCCATTAGGACAGACCAAGTTGCAGTGAGAACAGAGCTGAAAGTACCAACATGCTATAAGATTTAAAATAAGTGCTGTTCTGGATTACACTGAGTCAACACTACTGATTTAAAATCATTTATAGAATAATCTATCTGCCACAAAAAAATACAACATTCCTATCATGATATAATTGAAATATAATTTTTAACTCTAGTTTAAAAATACAGTATTTGAATAACTGTTTCAAACAATACAACTGATACAGATATCAGAAACATTCTGTCACAGGAAATAGGTAACAGAAACAGCTGCTGACAAGGGATATGCTGTAATATGAATAAATAGTTCTCACCATTCTCTTAAGTCTCTGAATGACCTTCCTGAGCAGAGAGCCAAAATTCTGTAAAAAAAAATAAAAATCTTATCAGATCGTTGGTAGAATGAATGCATTTAAACGGACTCATAAGGCTGATTTACCTCTCTTATCTATGCTGATTTGCCGCCATGAAAATTCAAAATAAAAGAACATAAATGCAGACAAAAGTAGACATGCATGAAATAATCAAAAGAAGAGAAAGAACGAATAAATAAATGAAGATGTAAAATAAGAGAACCAGTCATTTCATCAAGCAAGTAATAAATCACAATGGAATACAGTTCATCATACCTTTTACAGGTATTTTGTCATGATGATGGTGGCTTAGGATTTACTGTGAAAGCATATTTGTAGGGCCAACTTCTGCTCCTTGCTGGGAGTTTTTTCTTTTTGTTCAACAGAACTACCAGGTGGCCCTTAATAAAAAGCCTCTAGGCTTATTTAATAGCTTGCAGTACTCAGTAAGACTTAAAGATAGTGAAAAGAAAAATATATATATATATATATTTCTTTTCAGATATGGTTATGAATTAAAGTCATGTTGAAATATATTTCCCATTCCTTTTATTTTAAGAGTGATTTATGTCACAATCCTTTGTTTCTTCTCAGGGGATTAGTTTATTTATTTATTCTTGTGACTAGCTTACCAAGAAATGATGATGGCAGAGTACTTGAAAATTGTACTAGAAGTGTTACTAATAATGGATTTCTTTAAAGCTGTGTTACCCCTCCCCAGTCCCCAACTCTTTAATGTTTGAGAGTGAAGAGCACACTTGGATTGCCAGGAATAGGAACCCAACAATTAAGGAACGAATTATCTGTATCTCTTTGGCAAGCAAAGCTGGACAGAAACAACTTGGTTGTCTCAGCTTTGATTGTATTACTGTCTAATTTTGGTGAGCGTAGTAGCACCCAAAGAAAACACATGCTTCTTCCCAACTCTCGCCGTTTGTGCCTGCAGCACTGCTTCTAAGAAATCTTAATGGTTGGGTAAGGTTATTTTCTGGAAGACCAACAAGCTGAAGCTGTACTTGAGCAAGATAATTTTGGAAAGGGAAAGCAGGCTAGGAAGCTGCAATATTACTCAGTGCAGTCCCTTCTGGCTGAAAGGACACCTTGCAATCATTACTTCAGTAGTTTGGGATTACTCCAGATTTCCTTCCTTCTTGCACATCCATTTATCCAAAGAATAACTTCTGTCATCTGTGGCATATAGAGAGATCCTGTCACTGCCAGGTGAATGATGCTCTTGGTTCCACACCAATATTTTACTGTAGAGCTTTTGAAAGGATCCTCTAGCAGAGAACATGGCAGTCTCCTTTATGTGATAAGTGACTGCAGTCTCTCCTCTGTAATTGCTTTGCAGATACACAAAATGGATCTGAAGGTCTTGGAAAGGACTTAAATAGTAACCAGCTTAGAGATTTATTTTCATTATTTTTTTTTTCCCCAGAAGTAGCAGGTTTGTAATTTCTGTGGCGTTTTAAGAAGTCTTAGTCTCTCCCCTCATTGTCTGATATTTAGTTTCTGTTCCCTGCTGGAGGCTTTCCGCTTTCCTCGCTTACAACACAGACATGCAAACAGTGTACCCTGCGGGGACGGATGAGATAAAGGGGTGGAAACTTTTGACACAAAGTGAGAGCAAGTGACTTACAGAAGAGGCAGAATCTGATCTGCTGCTGATAGAAAAAATAAAAATAAAATAATAAAATAAAATAAAATAAAATAAAATAAAATAAAATAAAATAAAATAAAATAAAATAAAATAAAATAAAATAAAATAAAATAAAATAAAATAATAAAATAAAATAAACTCTTCATACCATACCACATCTGTTTTAGGAAGACTGAACATCTCTGCTGGAGTATGTGCCAAACCACTGCCTGCATGATCACAGTGACCACAGTAATGGTCCCCTGGGGCTGAGTAAGGAGTGGAGGTCTGAAACGTAGGATCAACAATTTGGTTTACATCCTACTTTCCTTGAAATTATAAACATATCTGGCAACCAAATCAACACTATCAGCCATATCCAATATTATTACCTTTAGGGATAACACTTCTGCTCCCAGTCCCCAAGTGGTGTAGTTTTAAGCTGAAGAAAACAAAGAAATCTTGAAGAAAACAGGGAGACTGGTAGCCAAGAGCTAGCAGAAGCAAGGGAGATAAGGGAGGAAAGCTAAAAAACAAGGAGGAAAACAACTGATCGAAGATTCCAGACTGACTTATGGTAACCTTTTGCTCACTAAGTGTGGTTAACATATTAAAAAACACACAATCAAAATGCAAATGTACAGAAATGTGGGATTTGGTGTGTCACACCATGATGCACAATAAGTTGTGAGATCCTATGGCTGGTCAAGGGAAGAAAGCAGTGAACACAGACAGACAGTCAGTGTGGGAAGCTGCCACAGTTCACATGCCCCATGGGGATTTGGGAGTAGATGGGTCTTTGGGTGTCAGCAAGACACCACATTTTTCTTCCTGACAAATGTGACATTAGAGCAGGAAACTGTAGAGTCTATTGCAATTCAGGAAGGCAGGGCTGGTGGCAGCCTTGGCAGGCAAGACTCCCCTCCCAGGAACAGTATTTAGGGTGGTATTAGTTTTTAATATTTTATTCTATTCTGTTTCACCCAGAAGATCAGAATACCCTTCCTTTGAAAAGATTCTTATGTTCTAGTTTTGTCTTTCTAGACCAAGAAACTGGAATTCCCTTGGGCTCTTGGGAAGCTTCAGGAAAGATAGTTCCAAATCAAATCTTTGGCTGACCTGCAGCTCTTTAACACTTGGCTAAAATGTTCTTAAATTTGTAGTTATTTTTTATCCTTCTAGAAGAAATCAAGAGCAATGCATAGGGTAGTATAAATTACACTCTTTTCCTTATTGTATCGTCTTCATGTAAGCTCTTATATTGTTTGAATTGTGATATGATTGGGAAGAATGTGAATGCATGAGGTAAGAAGGGCTCAAAAACAGATGAGTGCCAGCAAAGGCAAAAGCAGAAGGTCAGATGTCCCATGTGATCAGTGGAAAGTGGAGGAATTTTTTGGATCATTAACCAGGTGAGCAACAGGGAAATACAAAAAATGATGTTTGTGATATGTCTTGGGCCTATCTCTTCTGAAACAACCAGTGAAGCCTTAATTTGAAGGCTGAGTTAAAGATTGAAAATGATCTTTTTTGTAACTGCATGAGCCTGCAATACATCTGGCCTGTATAAGGGTGAACTGAAGTGAGCATGATAACTCTTCCTGATAAATGTGGCATTGGAGCTCTGCAAAGAAAATATGATTTCTTTTCTTTTTTTTTTTTTTTCTTTTTTTTTTTCTTTTCTTTTTTTTTTTTTCTTTTTTCTTTTGTGGTTCCTATTCTAGATTTGTGATAAAACACATAAAACACATCATGGTGGGTTAACCTTGTCTGGTTTTCAGGTGCCAACCAAAGCACTCTCTCATTTCTCTTCATCAGGACAGGGAAAGAAAATCAGATGAAGAAAAATCTTGTGAGTAGAGATAAAAACATTTTAATGAAAGAAAAGCAAAGTCCATGTGAAGAAGCAAAATAAAATAGAAAAAAATAATAATAAAAATTGTTTTCTAGTTTGCATTAGCAGGTTATGTCCAGCAAGGACAGTGCAAGGCCTGAGTATGTGTAGCAGTTGCTTTGGAAGACAAATGTCTTCATAACGAATGACCCCTCCTCCTTGCTGTTAGCTTTTATTGCTGAGTGTGATATATGGAACAACTGACCCAACAACAGGACACAGCAACTGACCCCAGGACAACTGATTCAAATTTTTGCTCAGTTTGGGTCAGTTGTCCTGGCTGTTTCCCCTAACAAACGTTTGCCCACACCCAGCCTACTGGCCTTTGAAGGGATGAAGAGGCAGTCTTGATGCTGTGCAAGCACTGCTCACCATTAGCTGAAACACTGTAATTAACAGCACTGTTCTAGCCACAAATGTACAGCACTACATGTGCTGCTATGAGGACAGTTAACTCCATCCCAGTGACACCCAGTATACTCATATTGGCTTGGAAAAATAATATTTTGCTTCAGTTGCTAAGATCTATTTACCACAGGCAAGCATTCTTTGATGCTTACAGAGATGTTTATATAGACTGCAAAAACAGAGTATAGATAGGTCTTTCTACGGCATGACATCAAGCTAAATTAAATAGTCTTTCTCTGTAGGTCTGCTGGTGGGGTTTGAGTAAAAGCTGTTCCTATGCAAAGGATTAAAAGAAAAAAAAAGGAAAAAAAGGAAAAAAGAAAAAAAATGAAAAAAAAAAAAGAAAAAAGAAAAAAAGGAAAAAGAAAATGGGAAAGAGAAAAAAAAAGAAAAAGAAAAAGAAATTGATGTGAAGTTCATGAGTTTTAAGATCACTTTGACTAAGTAGGAGGCCAGGTGACCTCTACTGCCAAGATCTCACACAAGTTTCAAACTAGTTAAATTGCACCAAGAAGTGCCATTTCAAACCAGTTTATGTGGGGGCTGCATTTCAATATACATGTAGTGACAGACTGGGAGAGACTCACTTAGAGGGAATGACTGACAGATTGACTCATTTTAATGAGAATGTAGGACTGTATTTTCCAAATTCCTTTCTGGCAGCTGAACTTGAAAATCATTAACAGTCAAAATCTATCATAGTTTCATGTTGTAAAAGAGGATTTCCAGTCATTTCACTGATGACACAAGTATTAGTGGGAATAGCAAAAAAAAAATGGATGTATTGTAGGAAGTGAAAACTGGAGGAAAAGTATTATACTATCTATAACATCTACAGAGAATTCAGAAAGGGTTTTAGAAGGACTAGCATTGGAAGCTGGTATTCAGCTTGTTTAATAATTAATTGTGTGATTTGGGGCTAAAATGGAATGAAGGTCTAGGATGCTTTTGGAGAATAAGTATTCTTACCCAAGATGGGACATGATAAAATGTAATGTCACCTATGAAACATACTGTTTTCTCATGTTTTCCACCATGTACACATGCTCTATTTTATAGCTTTTTTTTTTTTTTTCTTTTTCCCTTGGTTTTGTTTTGCAGTTTCTGTGAAGTGTAGTTATTCTATTATTATTTCAGATTGATTTTCATAACATGTCCAAAAGTCCAAGGAAGGAGATTGTTTTTCGAAGTACTTTGTCAAATGCATGCAATACACTTTCCCTGAAGTGCAGACAGTAGTGAAGACATCTCAGTTTAAAATAAATGTGATAATTTATTCTTAGCACTTTTGTGCTCTTTCACATTTTGTCTCTGTTGTGCTGGCAAACGACAACTAGAGCTATAACTAGTGAAGCAACAGTTGCAGAAATATTCTAGGAATATTTATTCCCATGTATAAATTAATTTACATTCTCCATTTGTATGACTTTTATGCCCTATAGTTATTTAAGAGCTTAGGTTTCTTCAATATGTCTGTTCCAAACACAAGCCTACAAATCTTAACCGTCTTAACCGTGCACCTTGAATGATTTTGTGACAGATATGCTTAATCTTTCTTTCATTATAACAACAGATAATTACCAAGTTTAAAATGAGACTTTAACATAAAATTGGGATTAAAGGCAAGTTCACCAATTCCAACAAATCAGCGAATGGACAGCATTGGCAGTTGTAGACTTTACCAACTAATTTATATGTAGTTATGCCTAGTGGGTGTGGAGGGCCATGGGCAAGATGCTGTGCAGTAAAACAGTTTATTTTTCTAGTATATTTTCACAGCATGTGATAATGGATAGTAATGCAGTGGAATACAAAATACCATAAAGATAAGGTCATCGAAAAACTTAATATTCTTCTTCAGTTCTGTTTTGTTCTTCATTTGGTAATTACTAAATGAATGGTAATTACTAAATAAATTGGTAACGAATGCAATACACATTTGAAATGGTAGTTCAGAGATTCCCTGAAAGAGGAAAGTAGAAAGATGGAAAAAGGAACTCAATGAAGTTTTATATTTATTCTTTGGGTATCTTTATCTTGGGAAGGGGAGAAGAATAAAAAATGCAGTTTACTGTTAAGGCTAAAATAAGAAAATCATATTTGCATGATTCACAGCCAGACTTCACAGCCAGACTTTTTAAAATACATTGCTTAACATCCATGGGTGGAGTGGCAGCCTTTCTGATTTTGAGACGCCCATAAGCAGAGTTTCTGGAGTGGTTAAAGAAAATACACCTGACTGATTTTTTCAAGAGGAAGTGGCTGAAGATAAGCAATGATAAATATTCCTGAAATATTTTAATACTCAAATTGTTTGACTTTTAGGAACCCTCCACATGGATGGAACCCTCCACAGCTGCTAGATACAAGGCAGAAGTGTCCCAGATGTATACTTTACTGAATACAACAAGTTTCAGATATGAGAGGACCAGACTGTGTTCATTCTTTCATGTTTTCTTTTCTTTTTTTTTTTTAATTATTTTATTTATTTTCTTTTTTGAACATGTATGAGAGGATAGAGCTCAGAAATAATGCTGTCCTCTTTTCTTGCATCTGTACTACCTGAGAGATGGGGCCGGTGTGAGACTTTGTGATTATCACAAAGCAATGTTCCTACCAGTCCTTCTGAGAGCAAGGGATGTGGTATGGTCACAGCTAGGAATAACGATGACATTGCCTCTCAGCTTTGAAAGGATTGCATAAGCTACTGCATGCTATAACCTAAGAAAGGTGCATCAGTATATTTGTGTTAGGAATAAGGAGATGCAGAAGAACTCTGATGTAAAAATGGTGTTGTTCAGTAATATGTTTTGCCCATGCAGAATGTTTGGAGGAAAAATGAGCTGCAAAATTTAATTTATCTAGTTCAGATTTTGCTATATTAAAAGCAGGTTTTATAAAGGTTTATTAATAGACATGAAATGAATTTTTACCCTAAAATACTGTACTTAAAAAAAAAAAAAAGGGGACAACATTGATATTGAGGGAAAAGTCAGAGAAAAGTATTTACTGATGACTGAATGAGCATTAACAAGATTCTGCAATTTGCTTTGCACAGGAGATTTATTAAAAAATGAAAAGCACTTGGAAATACTTTTACCACTTAAAGTGATCATTGGAGCATCAGCTGGGGGAAGTATAATTTTGAGCCCTGTTACTGAAACGCTTTACAGTGCCATAAGGTGAAATTAATCTGTTTACAGGAAGAGCGACTGGCCCACCATGACATGAAAGATTTCCTTTTATGATAAGTTTGCAGAGCTTCATGAAAGGAAAAACTTTATTCTGTTAAATAAAATTATGAAAACAAGACTTCATTTCTGATTTGCTATGGAACACGTCCTACACCATGCAGCTCTGTTTAACTTGGAGAGTACATCCAGCTACAGTTTTTGTTTAATGGCTAGTTAACTATTTCTGAACTGTTTTCCAGGTTTGACAAATACTCTAGACAAATGTTTTTCAGACTTGTTTGTTATATTCCATTTTGTGTTGATTGGTCACACAACTCGCAGTGCTATTTATGTTCTTTGACAGTAAGCCAAAAATATTTAAATAATTTAAAAATAATTAAAACTAGGCATCTGATTTATTCAGATAATCATTGCTTTGCCAAATGCTTAGGATTTACTCATTAAAAAAAAAAAAGTCTTGATCATCCATTTCATTTGTAAAGATGTAAATTTGTCATAATCTTCTTTACCTCTAGAGCAAATCAATTTTGTCATGAACTGGGCTTTGCTTCTGTTGGAAGTGAAAGATTTGCTTTGGTTTCATTGGAAACAAAACAAAGCAAAAGATTGTTTAACTTTTTATTTTTTTAATAAAGCAACTATAAATGTGGTAAAACAATAAAAATAAGCTTAAAGTGGATAGTAGTCTAACTTTCATTGATGTGAATTAAGAGCAAAATAAATGACAACAAAATCTGTACTCTGCTATATAATTTAGTTGGTGCCAGTGCTAAAATATATATTTTTTTCATTCTCGGTGGAGTTGATATTTAATGTTGCACTTTAAAACATCTTCCTTTGGGTAAGTTACTGCATTGTTATCCAAGAAAATGACCCAAAGTCATTGTTAAAGAAATTTCTTAGTTTACTAGTTCAAAAAGAATTAGGCCCTATGATTACTTTCAGATCCGAAGTTGATTGTCATGCTAGTTAGGTTTTGAATTATTCCCAGTGTAACAGTGACTGGTGATGGTGTTACCTTAATTTATTTACGTCTTTATGGAATTCTTTGTATATGTGCTTTCAATGACAATTCATGTGTAAAGGAGCAGTGAGCGTGGAGATAGATGCTTTGGGTAGACAAAGCAGAAGTTAGTGGAAAGAAATCATGAAATAACTCCTAAGACAAAGGAAGTTATCATTTCAGCTGAGAAGATGAATAGCTATTTTCTCTGGAAACATTTAACTGCAAAGGAAAACTTTTCAATAACACAGATTTCCCTTGTGTCAACGTCGAGCTATAGTAATCCCGAGGTCAAGTAACAGGGTGTGCACAGATCTGTGGTGTCTAGCAAGGCTGGACAACTGATTATCTCTATAGTTAAGGTCAGTAATATTTGTCTTTTAACTATCATGGTAAAGTCACTGGGAGCAGATTGTTCCTTGTTTCTAGGCATGATGGAAGATTAAAATCACACAACTAGAGGTAAGCACAGCTGGATTTTAGATGGCATGGAAAGTAGACTGCAGGTGTAATGCCCAGTCATCCATCTGTTTCAGACGTGTAGATCAATTGTGAGAAGTGGAAACAGTTGGACTATTGGAAAGCTGTGGGCAAGCTGCAAACTTGATGAGGGATCTGAAAAAAGAGAGACATCCTATCAGTTGCCTTTTTACACACGGATGAAATTATCAACTTGTATAAAATCATAACATTTTTAAAATTGTCTAAGATCCTCCAGTGAAATTGCATATATAATATTATTGTTTAGAGATGTTGCAGAAAGTACCCATGCACAGGCATAGATAATCAGATAAGGAAAAGAGAAAAATCTCTCATCTGTCTCTTTCCCAAAGTTTGGAATATTTTTATTATATTACAGCAAAACAAGTATTTAGTCCCATGAGGTATCTGTGGTGAGAGTCTTTTCGTGGTATTTTGAATTTAAACAAAACAACTAGACTCTGGAATTTTTCCACGGTGAATTTGGAGATCCTGAGGTACCTTCTTCAGCTGCTTCAGTCACTACTTGATGCCACATTATTCATTTCATACTCAGAGAGGAACAGAAAAGGCTGTGCGGTACGAGACATTAGCTTACACAGCTTTTAAAGGAAGAGGTCCATTACATGGATAGATTACTCTCAAGCAAAAATACTTATTTTCACACTGTGAGGAAAGGTTTTCATTACTAATTGACAGCAGGACTGAGCAAGCCAGTTGCCACCAAATTTTTAAGACAGTTTTGATTTTCTGATCTCTGTCAGGATAAAATCATTCCGGATGTACATTGATGACAGTGGGATCACAGTCAGAGCCTGGCAAAATCAAGAACAGATCAACGTTAACTTCTTTGCTAACTCTTTTATCTTCCAAGTCTCATCTTCAAATGAATCATTTTTTCCACTTACCTTCCTGAAAACGGAGACAGTGTCTGCTTCTGTTCACCCCACCACCTTCAGGTTATGTTGCCAGATGATGATTGACTATCTGATCTGTCACAGAGCCACGATCTGCCTCTGGGAAGTCTCATGGCACTTTCTAATGGTCAAATAGCACAGCAGAGACATTAACAGAAATAGTACTACTATCCAGGAAACCTTATTCTTTTGTTTTGTTTGAACTCTGACTGTGGGAATCCATTTACTTTGTACGTGACTTTGATCTTAAGGGACTTGCTTTTTGACATGTGTTGGTATAGTTCCCACAGTGATATGACTTCCTAGCATGCCATGTGGACCAGACACACGATGCCTGAAATGTACATCCTTACCTTATAAACAGGACACTTTAAAAGTAATTTCTGCCAAAGCAGATAGCATATGTTTATATTGGATCAGTAATGCCCTCAATCTTCTTGGAGGGCAAACACTGAGGACAATTTCTTGGGCTGTGCTCTGATATCTTTGATTTAGTGTGGCGTAATGACCACACGGAGACCAGGGTTCTTTTAGGATCAGTAACTGCTACTACTTTATTGATGACATAAGTTCACTGTATATCCCTTATCAAGAACAGGCTCCCTTCTTATACCATTCGCCCCACAGCAGTACTTTCCCACTAACCATTCATTGGTCAACAACTTTGCACGGCAACTACAAACACCCAGCAACCCCCATGCCCCAACGGCCGGAGAACAAGCAACCCGAGACGGCAAGCCGTCTTCTGAATCACCCTTCTTAGTTCCCTCTAAACTCTTTACATTCCTGATGGCCTCATTGTTAAGTCTGCTGTTATCACCAACCATGGGGCTTGTCGACCCCCATGGCCACACTTCCACAATTTAGTATAAACTTTAGTAGCTTCCTTTGTATTTGGGATGTCAAGAATTGTTCAGGAAGAACCAAGGACTCAGAGTTTGGCCCAGCAATTTGGACTGTGTATTCTTTAAACATTCAAAAGAGTTGCATTTAAGATGCTAAATAAAAGTGTTGTAAGCAACACAGATATGAAACAAGTAGCTTGACAAATAACTTCCTTTCATGAGAGTGCTTTAATAAGTGCTGTTTGCTTGATTTTTGAACACTTTTGGAAATAAATAATTAGATCTAATAATTTTATATTAGGAAATACAAGAGCTAATTTTGCAGCTGTATTCTGATCTCAGTAACTTTGACCTTGACATGCAGTGCAACAATTTCAGTTTGTTGTTGTTGCCATTAAAATGAAGAAATGTTCCAAAAATCACTGAGGAGGAAAGAGGGGCAGAGAGATGGACTTTCTGTCAAGATGAATTTTTTATCTCTTGTAAGCACCCTGCCAGAGGTATTTGCTTATTCTACTGTCACAATGGTGCAAAGATCAAGAATTGTGTTAGAAAAGGGCATGCATCAGTTAAGTGTGAAAAAGGATCAAAACTGAAGTAACCAGAAAAGCAGATCATCCAGGCTGAAGGTATAGTTTGAGTGAGAACTTGAAGATAAATGAGGTGAGAATAAAGGTAAGACAAAAAGGGTCATGAGAGAAGACATGAAAGTGGGGAAAGAACACTAGAAGCGAACAATAAGTACAAGAGGAAAAGATGGGGGAAATGCTCAGGAAGCTATTGATCACACTAAAATACATAGATCAGGTCAATCTGCCCACAGTCTCCCGGAAGCTGCTACCTTAAGCTCAGCCCTAAAGGAAGCATGGATATTGGTTTTAATGCAGCAGGGGCCTGCCTAAGGGAAAAACATAGAAAAGACACTAAAATTCAGAGGCAGTAAGGAAATATCTAGGAGAGGGAGTGCAAGAGGGGTGTTAAATATTTTGTCATTAGAGAGTACCTCAAACACATAAACAGATTAAGTGTTTAAAATGTTGCATACTGTAACTTTATGCAAATCATGTGTGTGTGTGTTTGTTAGGGGATAGTAATCTGTGCAGCAAGGAAGAAGGGAGGACAAGGAGTTGGACTACTAAGAGTCTGGTCCCCAGCCAGTATCTTTCCTGTCATTGAAAATATGTAATGAGAAAAATCTGACCTCTGTGAATTGTACGCAACAAGGAACATCTGTTCTAAGGAGGTGCTATTGAACAGGCAGCTTGCTTATACCACTATGTTGTTGTTGCTTTCTGCAATTTTCCATCCTCTTGTGAATCTTGAGCTCAGTGTATCAGCTTCTTTCTATCAAATGATTCTTGTCTTACCTTTGGCACAGCAGTCATTGGTGAAAACTCACTGAAGTTCTTGGAAACACATATTTAGTAACTACATTAAATACTTTATGAAGTGTTCTAATCAGTACCACCTCTGTACCATTCTTAAAACATATGAATAGTGAGAAAAAGGCAGATAAATAGTGCCAAGCATATTAATCTCTTCAATGGGATTCATAAGTTAAAAACAAAACCAAAACAAAAACAACCAACAACATCAAAAAAAACAAACAAACATAAAAACAAAAAACCCATCTCATTAACACAGCTTGCAATTGGAATAAAATCAATTTTAAATACTTTCCATAAACCTTGATTAGAGCGCCTTGGCCACTGCTTGTTCCTCTGAGAGTAGAGTGAGCTGCTCCTTTCACCCAAGGGCAGATGTGCTGCCCTACTAAATCTGCCTCAGATACAAGAGAACAAGTGGAGGATGAGATCACAGCCCTCTCTATAGCAAATCTCTGGCCAACTCAAACGTTGTTATTTCCTCTTTGCACTGACCTTGTGTCCTGCCTGTGCAGTATTCTTCTGCAGTAACAAGATCAATTGAAGCGGCGGTTTATATTCCCAGCTGATGCCTGCTGGGAACATTTCTCCCTTGCACTATATTCCCTACTTTCCACCAACCACACAGCATGGGCCCCCTTCCTGTTAAGCTAACTTGAAGGTATAGGAGAGCTTAACCATGAGTCCATCTTCCCATTCCAAGTCTCACACTGTAGCTGCAAGGTCTGTGAGAGAAATACAAGGTTCACTGTCTGGCCAGCTGGGCTGGGGAGAGTCTTACTCTCCCATGTATCCAGGGAACCTAACAGAACTAGCCACATAGTCTTTTGAACAAGGTATTCAACCCATGACAAGGTTCAACACATAAACTTAATAAAGAGTCTAGTGGTCTTCTATGATCATGTGACTGTATCAGTGGACAAGGGAAAAGCAACCGATATCATCTACCCAGATTTCTGTAAGCCCTTAATATGGTACCCCAGAACATTTTTGCCTCTACATTGGAGAGATATGGATTTGATGGATGGACTATTGATGGATGGATGGCCACATCCAAAGAGTAACAGTCAATGGCTCAATGTTTAATTGGAAACTAGTAACGAGTGGTGTTCCTCAAGGGTAGTAATGGGACTAATACTATTTAATATGTTCATTAATAACACAGCTGGATTGAGTACACCCTTAGGAAGTTTGTGTTTGACACCAAGCTGTGTGGTGCAGTTAATACACTAGAGGACAGAGTTGCCATCTGAAGGGGCCTTAACAGACTTGAAGTTCAACAGAGCGAAATGCAATGTCCTGAACCTGAGTCAGGGCAATCCCCCAAATCAGTACAGACTGGGTGATACATTGATAGTAGCCCTGCAGAGAAGGACTTGGGGTACTAGTGGACAAGGAAAAAAAAAAAAGGATATGAGCTGGCAATGTGTGCTTGCAGACCAGAAAACCAATAATGTCCTGGGCATAAAAACAAGTATGGCCAGCAGGTTAAGGGAAGTGATTTTACTTGTCTACTCTGCTTTTGTGGTACCCCACCTTGGGTACTGCATCCATCTCTGGGAACACCACCACAAGACTGATACAGACCTATTAGAGTGGGTCCAGAGAAGGGCCACAAAAATGATCAGAGGGCTAGAACACCTATGAAGAAAAGCTAAAAGGGTTGGGGTCATTTTGCCTAAAAGAGTTGGGGTCATTTAGCCTGGAGAAGACAAGGCTCTGGGGAGATGTTATTGTGGCCTTTCAATATAAAAAGGTGGCTTATAAGAAACATGGAGAAAGACTTTATACCAGGGCCTGCAGGGACAGGACAAGGGGTAACAGTTCTAAGCTGAAAGAAGGGAAAGAAGGTTAATTTAGATTGGGTATAACAAAGAAATTTTTCACGATAAGGATGATAAGACATTGATGCCCAGGGAAGGTGTGGATGCCCCTTATTGGAATTGTTCAAAGCTGGGTCAGATGGGACTTTCAGCAACCTGATCTGGTGAGAGAGAACCCTGACCATGGCAAGGGGGTTGGACTAGATGATGGTATTGGGTTTAAGTGGTAAGGTTTTGGTACTGGGGTGGCTGTAGTGGTGGCCTTGGTAAGAAAAGTCCAGTAGCTGCCCTGTGTTAGATAAGAGCCAGTTCTGACTGCCTTGAAAAGGGAACTTTCCAGCTGATTTGAAAGGGACCCACTGCTGGTCAAAGCTGAGCCAATGAGTGACATTGGTTGTTCCTCTGTAACAGCATATTTAAGAAAAGGCAAAAAACACTGTGCAACAGCAGATGTGAGAGAGCAGTGGAAAACGTTGAAAGAAACGACGTTGCAGACATCAAAGTCAATGAAGAAGGAGGGCAGGAGGTGCTCCAGATGCCAGAGCAGAAGTTCCCCTGCAGCCCATGGAGAGGACCATGGCAGAGCAGGCTGTCCCTGTGCAGCCCATGGTGTAGCAGATCTCCATGCCACCACCCGTGGAGGAGCCCACCGTGGAGAAGGTGGCTGTGGCCTAGAGGAGGCTGTGGCCCATGGGGAACCCCCACAGGAGCAGACTCCAGGCGGGAGCTACAGCCCCTGGAGAGGAGCCTATGGTGGAGCTGGAGGTCTGGTGGGAACTGCCATCCATGGGGGACCCATGTTGGAGCAGTCTGTTCCTGGAGGATGGACCACGTGATATGGACCCATATTGGAGCAGTTCTTGAAAAAATATGGTCTGTGTGAAGCCCATCAGTCTGGGAAGGATTGCACCGTGTGGTATGGACCCCACACTGGAGCAGAGAAAGAGGTGTTTTTGGCTTGCTTTTAGTCCTCACTGCTCTAGTCTGTCATTAGTAGGCAAAAAATTTCAGGAATCTCCCTTATGCTAAGTCTGTTTTGTGCATGACATTAAATGGCGAGTGATCTCCCTGTCCTCATCTCAACACATCAGTTTTTTCCATATTTTCTCCCCCTGTCTTTCTGAGGAGGGGGAGTGAGAGAGAGGCATGGTGGTGCTTAGCTGCCCATTGGTGTGAAACTACTACAATTACACAATTACCTTTATGTGTCTGTCCCTTCCAACCCAAACCTTTCTGTGATTCTATGATTCTATGAAAAAACATTTGAAAAAAAGATTCTCCTCTTGGAGGAGGTAGGCTGTCCTCATTATATGCTCTGTTTGGCAACACATGATGTTCTGCATGCATGCTCATTTTTTTCAGTGAACGGAAGGACATGTAATTACACGTCAAAGAGTCAAATCAAACCACATGGCTTTAATTCTGGAGTGTGATGTTTTATTTTACTAACAAAGCCTATGAGTATTTAATTACATTTCATTGCTTTGTAACAAATTAGAACATTGTATTAGTTGGCAGTTTTGTTATAAAAAACTAGGTAGTAAAAAGGCAATTTGGGGAGGGATGATTCAAGTTTTCATTTATTTTTAAATTTGAAAACAATTTAATTTTTCTTTAAAGTAGTTCTTCAAGTCACCCACTCATAAATTCAGAAATGTGGTCTAAATGCGGATGTGAACCAGGGAGGTATTTTCTGCTGATTTATTCAAGAATGTCATTGTGCTGTTCAGCACAGAAAAATTAATTATGAAGGTAAATGATAATTGTGATAAAGCACAAAAGGAGCAACCTAATTTAGAGATTTCAAGTTTATACAAGTGTAGATCAAAGAGGGCACAAATGAAGCAGGAGAAAATCTGACCTCTGGATGTAGAGAGAATTCTTACCAACTGGTGATATCAAGGGCCCTTGTGTACCTTCCCTGTGTACCCTTTCTTCAGCCCTAGGAGACCTCTGCAGCTGAAATGTCAATGGGGATTAAATGGTGGGTGCTAGGGAGCCTAAATTCCTCCCTCACAAGATTTACTGCCAGCTGGGGCAGCACCAGGCCTTTGATTCAAATCAGCTCCATAAAATGGTGTCCACTCCTTTGGGGTGACAGCCCTCCTCTGTGGTGGCGTTCACTGCTCTCCCCCTCCTCCTTCCCCTCATCTCCTACCTCTGCTTGCTCCTGAACAGGCAATTTCTGTAATGTCTTCCCCAGCCATTTTAGCAAAGAGATATGGTGGCTTTCTGTGATGGAAGACAAAGGAAGACCAAGTTCTTTGCCTTAGTCTTCAATGGAAGTCAGGCTTTCCATGTCCCTCGAGTCCCTGACCTTCTAGGCAGGGGCTGGTAGAGCAAAGTCTCTCCCACTGTAAGCAAAGAGCAGGTTTGAGACTACCTTGTGAAACTGAAGAGGTACAAGTTTATGGGGCCCAACGCATTCCAGAGTCTTGAGGGAACTAGCTGATGGAGTTGCCAAACCACTCTCTCCATCATAGTTGAAAAGTCATGGCAGTCAGGTGAAGGCCCCTGCGGCTGGAAAAAGGGAAATATCAATCCCATTTTTAAAAAGGGTTGAAAAGGAGGACCCAGGGAACTACAGACTGGTACGTCTCACCTCTGTGCCTGGAAAGATCATGGAACAGATCCTCCTGGAAGCAATGTCAAGGCACATGCAGGACAAGGAGGTGATCAGAGATAGCCAGCATGGCTTCACCAAGGGCAAATTGCACCTGACCAATCTGGTGGCCTTCTGTGATAGTGACTGCATTGGTTGGCAGGGGGAGACCAACTGATGGCATCTACCTGGACTTCTGTAAGGCCTTTGACATGGTCCCATGCAACAACTCCAAACTGGAGAGAGACGGTTTTAAAGGGTGGACTATTTGGTGGACAATTGGCTGGATGGCCACACTCAGAGAGTGGTGGTCAATGGCTCTATGTCCAGGTGGAGGGTGGTGATGAGTGGTGTCCCTCAGGGGTCCATCTTGGGACCAGTACTGTTTAACACCTTTATCAATGACAGACAGTGGGATCAAGTATACCCTCAGCAAGTTTGCAGCTGAGTGGTTCAGCTGATACAAGGAAGGGACCAGGGACAAACTTGAGTAGCCAGGGACAAACCTGAGTAGTGGGCCCCACTGACCAAAGGGACCTGGACAAACTTGAGTCATGGGCCCCAGTGAACCTACTAAGGTTCAATAAGTCAAAGTGCAAGGTGCTGCACCTGGGTTGGGACAATCCTAGACATGAGTACAGACTGGGTGAAGAACTCACTGAGAGCAGCCCTGCAGAGAAGGCCTTGGGGGTTCTGGTGCCATTCAACCCAAACCATTCTGTGTTTCTGTGATTTCTATGAGAGGATCCCAGGAAGATGAGTAAAGGGGATGTAGCTTCACTCCTTGGTCCTGGGGATTAGCAAGTCATTTGGGCAGTGGTCTCTCAAGCTCTTCTGTTGTCTCAGGCTGAATATGTTCATGGTCCATTCTGTTGCCATATGGATAATTTAGGCAATGAAAAGAGTTTCTGTTCTCCTCTGGATGTTCCCCTTCTGGCTGCTTGAGCTAATGAAATAAATTGCCATTTCTTTTTCTGCATACAATTTTGAAAGAATACATAAATACCTTCCAACATTTGCTTGGGTTCCTCAGTAAGGGATTATTAGGACTAACCACTAGTTCGCCGAAAGAGAAGTAGGGCTTAGTTTCAAGTCTTTTATTCACAGTACATTCTCAAATCTATTCAATTTGTCATGGGGTAAAAGAGACCATCAAAACAGTTTAGTAGTTTCATCACAGATACTCCCAGCTGGAGAATTTAGGTAAACAAGCCATTTCCCAACCACTCTTGGCTTCAGACTTTGCTTTTGGCAAAACATGTTAGGTGGTGTTTAATGGTAATTGTCAGCATTAGGAAGACTGTCTTCCAGCACAGAGCACTGTTTGAGTTCCTGTATAGCACTTAAATTTGTGCTAAAGAAGTTATAAATGCCAGTATCATCACCTCTGTGGTATTAGTTGTCAGGTTCAGATCTTTGAAGACATGTAAGTCATGAGCTTGTGGCTCATGCATCTGGGAAGTAATTTCCTAGCTATATTTTAAGGTATGGTTCTGGATTCATTGGTATCTATAACACATGTTTTTATATGGCTTTGTACCATTAGGATGGTAGGAAAATATACCAAAGTTTTATGAATTGCTTATATGTTAAAAAGATACCTTCATATAAGTATCTAAAATATGAAAGCTCCATCCTAGATAATTCAGTTTGAGAGCATGCATCTGAGTTGGATTCAACATGTCAGGTGAATTTTCTCAATACCATGCCATTGGCTAGTCTAGGACTGATAAAATATTTATTTTTTATAGTCGATAAACATTTTTCTGAAAACTAGAATCATTTTGAATGTAGAATAAGAAGAAAATCAGGAAGTCTTCAGGTATCCCTAGATGCAAAGTGACAGATTCAAAACAATTGCATTGTATTTAAACCAGGGATGTCTATTTGCATTTCTTATATGGCAACTGTAATACTCTCAGATTCATTTATTTGATGCCCATTTGTCCACAAAATAGAAGAGTACAGTAAACTTAATTTGCCGTGACATAGTCACGGCACCAAGCCTGTTGGAGTTTAAGAAGTGTTTGGACTGTGCTCTTAGTCATATGGCCTGAATTTTTGGGAAGGCCTATGTGGAGCCAGGAGTTGGACTCGATGATCCCTATGGGTCCCTTCCAACTTGGAATATTCTACAATTCTATGATAATTTTGGTATTTATATGTTTATTTATGTACTAGAAGTCCAATTGCAGAGGAAAATAATACACGCATGAGCTAAAAGATTAGTATTTTGTCATTACAAAGATTATAAAAGTTGATATCCACTATCTCATACTAGACTGTGTGCTAAAAAATGTGTAGCCACAGGTTCAAGATTCACTTTTCACATGAATCTATTGATCCATATTCTGTAAACTAATATGGAGGAAAACATTATAAATTGAATTCTAACAACCGTAGAATGTTCCATGCAAGTGTCTCCAAAGCCTAGTTGCAGTCTGAGCTTCAAGGCTCAATGTTTCCTTTTTCCCTTCCCTTCCCTTCCCTTCCCTTCCCTTCCCTTCCCTTCCCTTCCCTTCCCTTCCCTTCCCTTCCCTTCCCTTCCCTTCCCTTCCCTTCCCTTCCCTTCCCTTCCCTCTCCCCTCTCCCCTCTCCCCTCTCCCCTCTCCCCTCTCCCCTCTCCCCTCTCCCCCTCCCCTCTCCCCTCTCCCCTCTCCCCTCTCACTTTCCCCTTCCCCTTCCCCTCTCCCCTTCCCCTTCCCCTTCCCCTTCCCCTTCCCCTTCCCCTTCCCCTTCCCCTTCCCCTTCCCCTTCCCCTTCCCCTTCCCCTTCCCCTTCCCCTTCCCCTTCCCCTTCCCCTTCCCCTCTCCCCTTCCCCTCTCCCCTTCCCCTCTCCCCTTCCCCTCTCCCCTTCCCCTTCCCCTTCCCCTTCCCCTTCCCCTTCCCCTTCCCCTTCCCCTTCCCCTTTTCCTTCCCCTTCCCCTTCCCCTTCTCCTTCCCCTTCCCCTTCCCCTTCCCCTTCCCCTTCCCCTTCCCCTTCCCCTTCCCTTTCCCTTTCCCTTTCCCTTTCCCTTTCCCTTTCCCTTTCCCTTTCCCTTTCCCTTTCCCTTTCCCTTTCCCTTTCCCTTTCCTTTCCTGTCAGAACCATGTATACTGGTACGTTTTAATTTCCAACATCTAAATTGAGTGACCTGTGCAGATATCCTCCTAGTTCTTGTGCTAGATAGAGATGTCATAGAAGTTAACCATTCTAAATACAGAAGTTCTGTAAAACATATAGTGGGAACAATTCCCTTTCAATTCATTTATGGACTTTTTCCTTGAATTGTTGGATGAGTTTTCAGCAACAGCAAAAATAAAATCCAATTTATTAACACAGTGGTGCAGAAGTGATTTGTGAAGCTGCTTGTACAATAACATTGCTCTATCTGATAGTACTGTTGTATAGTAAACAAGAATGCTGTGTTGGAGATAAAGCCTTTAAGTGACAGTGTCTCTTTGTTTGCACTACTTTCAAAGCTGAATATGCAAAATTTTGCTTCAGGGTAGGCTCTGTTGTAAAGAAAAAAGGTCCTGCTCTGTTCCACATGTTAGTTCTGGCTGGAAAGAAAGGACACTTTCTGGTCATGTTGGCAAGCCTGTACGGAATGTCATTTATCATCTCTATCCTGTTGCCTGGGCAACAGGTTAAATAACTCTCCTACTAGTGGGTAAGATAGTTCCAAAACAGATATTTCTCTTATGCTATGAAGCCATGTGCCAGATGTTACTTAGGATAAACTAAACTCCCAATGAGGATCATGGCTTTTCTTTATTAAATTATCCATAATTTCAGTATGAGGTCTTAATCTACTCTGAGCTGCTGTGTCAGATGAACCTCAGTGTGAATAGGGGGAATATAGTTGTTGTAAATGAGGGCCAGATTGCAAAAATGAAATTAGTCTTTTCAGTCCTAAACTCACATGACATATTACTAGTAAATAAATTAAAAAATAAAATAAATAAAATGAATAAATAAAATAAAATAAAATAAACACACTTTATAGACATGTGCATTTAAAGCTAAGAAAGAATATCACCAAATGGAACACTGAGTTGTGAGAAATGAGTATAAACCATGAACTAATGTTTTGTAATTAAAAAAATTAATAATAGCAGTGCACATTGTGATTAGCAATTTTTGAGTAGTGTTTGATTAGTTTTAGCTTATTTTTAATTCATTTGTTGTCTATTTGCATGGGTTCTTCAGCTATAGGAGAACAGCCAGGATTTAAAAATGCAATGCTAATCTTGTGATCTTGTCAGAGTGGAACTGGAAATAAGTTTTTCTATTTAATGCAATACTAGCATGGTACCCAGTAAGCTGTTCTGCAGCTACAGCACAAATGCAAGGTCCCAAAAGTGGTGCAGATGGGAAACACTGCATATAGACAATGCAGATTGACTAGCCTGACATAGGGAGAGGAAAAAAAGCAAGATTCATAGTCAAACATAACTGAAGTGAGATTGTGGTATGACTCCCCTTCAAGGCACCTTCAGAACAGATCTGCTCTCATGTAATATGACATCTTCTGCAATAGAAAGCATTGTTACATCCCAGAGTGATTTTATGTAGGGGGACAACGTTTTACAGCTTTCCTGTCTACTATTGCATTCATTACTAGTTGTATTAAATAAGAATAACATTTTTTGTGCCAAAAACTGCTATTGTCCCAGTAGTTTTACTGGATATTAACCATGAGACTACATTACACAATCAAAATATTTCATAAATTGCTGTTGTCATGGTTCCTTTTGTGAAGCTGTAGACATTCTTAGTAACAGAAAGGAAACAGAAAGGAAAATTTTCGGCAAGGATGAGATATAGAGCTGATGTCTGTCCATAAGTGCTTACATCTCCAGCTTTTCAAGAAGTCTTGCAGCCTCATTTGAATTTTATGTTTGGAACCATCCTCTAGGTTAATCATTTTGCTTTTCTATAATTATGGCACGTAAAAGATCAGGAGACAAACAACCAGTGGTAATACCAATTATTTCATTTTAGTTACTCCTATTACTTCTATTTAAGAAGTAAAAAAAAAATAAAAATGTGTAGACACAATAAACTGGGCTTCTAATGTCTTGTAAAAGTCATTTAAACAACCCTAGCAAAATATTTGTTGGTTAATCACTTCTTGCTGTAGCTGTAGAATGCTGCAGTAAGGACTTCAATCACTTCTGATGCAGTATAGTCACTGAAAACAAACAAACAAACAAACAAACAGTAAAATAAATTAATCCACCATTTTACTAAAAAAGCATGCCTCATTGCTCATTGTGGACTCTACAGAAATTCTGGAGTCTGCTGTCATTCATAACACAAGCCTTCTTTGTAACTGTGGAAGATGAAGGTCAGAAGCTGTGAATCAGAAATACTATTAAAGTAAATAGAATAATCCTGATTTTTTCTAGCTGACAATTAACCCCAGGTCTTTGTATTGCATTACTTGATTTGTATTGTAAGAAGAATAATATTTCCGTAATCTTCTTTATCTACATAAAGTGCAAACTGACGATAGGTCATATGTCCTACTAACTGTTTATACAAAACCAAATATAATAAAATATTGACCTTAGTAATTTTATGATAATACAGCTAGTAGAAATTGCAGCTAGGAGGATTTCCCATTGTGTTGGTCTTACGTGGTAAGGTTTTGGTAGTGGGGGGGACTGCAGGGGTGGCTTATTTGAAAAAAAGTTGAGAAATTTTAGAAAAGAGCCAGTTCCAGCCGAGTTGAAAAGGGACCCTCCACTAGTCAAAGATGAGCCAATGAGCCATGTTGGCTGTGCCTCTGTGAAGGCATATATAAGAAAGTGGAAAAATCCTGTGCAACGCCAGATGAGAAAATGGGAGAAAAACAAACCTGCAGACACAAAGGCCAGTGCAGAAGGAGGGCAGGAGCTGCTCCAGGCATGCAGCACAAGTTCCCCTGCGGCCCGTGGAGAGGCCCCTGGTGGAGCAGGCTGTCCCCCTGCAGCCCATGGGTCCCACATGGAGCAGATCTCCATGCTGCAGCCTGTGGAGGAGCCCTCAGTGGAGCAGGTGGATGTGGCCTGGAGGAGGCTGCGGCCCATAATGAGCCCCCACAGGAGCAGGCTCCAGGATGGAACTTCAGCCCGTGGACAGGAGCCATGGTGGAGCAAGTAGTCTTGTGTGAGCCATGCTGCAGCAGTCTGCTCCTGAAGGATTGGCCCTGAAGTAGGGACCCATATTGGAGCAGGTCTTGAAGAAGAGCAGTCTTTGGGAAGCCCATGTAGGATCAGTTTGGGAAGGATGGAATTCTGTGGAAGGAAGCCCATGCTGGAGCAGGGGAAGAGAGTGAGGAGTAAGGAGTGGCAGATGACGAAGTGTTATGGACTGCCCATAACTCCCATTCCCTCTTCCCCTGCGCTGCTCAGGGGGAGGAGGTAGAAGAGAGTGGATGGTGTTTCTAGTTTGCTTTTATCTTCTCACTGCTCTACTCTGTTATTAGTAGGCAATTCATTTATTTAATCTCCCTATGCTGAGTCTATTTTGCCTGTGATGGTAATCGGTGAGTGATTTCCCAGTACTTACCTTAATCCTCAAGCCCTCTTTCATTGTTTTTTTTTTTTTTTTTTTTCTCCCTCTGTCCTTCTGAGAAGTGAGAGTAAGAGAGCAATGTTGTGGAGTTTAGTTAGCCATTGGTGTGAGACCAACACACCCATTCACAGCAATCATATGAAATTTCAAGTATGTTTTGTTCTATAAATCAGCCAAATATAGCTTTGTTTTCCCTAGGAATAAGAAAGGTAATTTCAAAGTGAGATTTTTGTCTTGACTTAAAAATATATAAACACACATTTAAGTGAGATGTTTAGAGCTCTGACAGTTTTGTGGATAGGAAAATGCACATCTCAGAAACACAGAGACAGACACTTAAAAATCATGTTGCATCCCCTTGCCTTAATAAAACTCAGTAAGTTTTCAATAAAAGCTACAAATATTACCAAGCAGGATGTGGCTTCAAGTTGTCAGTGGTATTCAGATCACTGTGCATCAGAATATCCTTGTAGTACATGAAAGTGAAATAAAAGTGTTAGCTCAAGTATGTGTGACACTCCAGGCTGTCTGCTAATATGTTGCTCACAAGATTTCTACTCTAAGAAATACTTTTGCAGATACATAGAAGTGAACTAGTATGCCAATTATCATGACATTTTAGAGGAGTAAAGATATCGAGGAATTATCTTACTTAAATGTAATTCAGTGAGCTCACAAACCAGCAATGAACACTTGGAGGAAAAGTGCCTAATGGTATCCTAGGCTGCATTAGGAGAAGTGTTGCCAGCAGGTTGAGGGAAGTGATCCTTCCACTCTACACAACACTGATGAGGCCACATCTGGTGTACTGGGTCCAGTTCTGGGCTCCACAGTATGAGAGAGACATGGACATACTGGAGAGAGTCCAATGAAGGGCCACAAAAATGATGAAGGGACTGGAGCATCTCTCCTATGAGGAAAGGCTGAGAAAGATGGGACTGTTCAGCATAGAAAAGAGAAGGCTCAGGGGGATCTTTACAATGGGTATAAATGCTTTAAGGGAGTGTGCAAAAAGGTTGGAGCCAGGATCTTTTTTAGTGGTGCCCAGTTGGCAGGAAAAGAGACAACGGACTCAAACTGGAACATAGGAGGTTCCTTCTGAACACCAAGAAGCACTTTACTGTGCATGTGACTGAGCACTGGCACAGAGTGCCCAGAGAGGTTATGAAGTCTTCCTCCTTGGGAATCTTCAAAAGCTGTCTGGACATGGTCCTGAGCAACCTGCTCTAGATGTCTCTGCTTGAGCAGTGGGGTTGGACCAGATGACCTCCAGAGGTCCCTTCCAACCTAAACCTTACTGTGATTCTGCAAATATCTTGCATCTTTTTCAAAACTTCAAAATCCTTTATTAATAACATTTCAGAGTTAAAAAAAAAAATAACTGCTGCATCAAATCTGAGGAAGGGAAGGTATACTACTTTCTGAAAAAATAAAATTCTGAAGCACCTGTGAAGCACTTGCCATGAAAATACTGCTCTTCTAATTAAAGCAAACACAATGTGATTTTTTGGCTCAGTAATTGACACCAAAAGGACTTCCTTATTTTATTTTGAAATTTATTCAGGAATAGGTAAAGTCAAAGGTAAAGAGAAGATTTATTCTGGATGAAATTCTTCATCTTGATGACATCTCTTGTTTGGCATTGGGAGACAGAGAGGTTTCTTCTGCCTGTCACATGCCAAGATACCAGAAGATGAACCATCTCACAAGTTTTTCTATTAAAAACTGGTGTCAGAAGATTTCAATCCAAAGAGTAAGTTAGTTCACTATACTTGAATGTAGTGATGTATGCATAAGCTCATGAACAAATACAAGGGAGCACAGCAGAAGATATTTAAACAGTTTCTCTTTCCTGAGCAAACAGGTAGGAATAATTACAATATTGTCTTTGAAATTAATGCAATTTTATGATTACTGAAAGAGTGAGTGGAAGAGCCTTTACCGAGTGCTACATAAACCTGGAGAAACCATGGTTCTTCTATGAATATGAATAGGTGTGGGGCAGCATTATGAAAATAAGATTCAGTGTAACAGTGAAATAAAAACTGCCTCAGCAAAAGACACAATAAAATTACCCATAAAGAGCACTTTGTGTAATGTTCACAGATGTGATTACAGCTAAGAGACCATGATGGGAAAGAAATGGCATCAAAAATGGGTGCTTAAGTGGAACAATAAAATGATTTAACTTCCAGGGAGATTTTCTTCCTGCTTTTTCTTTGTCTCTTTGTGAAGTAGTATGAAGTGATGTTATCTGAGTACTGGCTTAATGAATCTGCTGAAAGGCTGACACTCTCAGTTGGGAGAGTATATTTTTGAATAATTATTTGCACTATTTCTGTATCTATATGTGTGGGGAGAGAAGGAAGGAGAGGCACAGCAGAAGAACAGTGTGGGAAAAGAGACAATAGTTTTTCTGCTTTCTGCATGACTGTCGCAAGTATTTTCATAAAGTCATAGAACCACTTAGTTTGGAAAAGACTTTCAAGATCAAGTTTAATCATCAACCTAAACTACTGAATTCCATTACTAAACCATGTCCCTTGTCTGTTTTGTCTTGTCCTCGTAAAAGTACATGTGGAGTGACTTCTGACTTTATTTTTTGTGTTACCATCCTCCCACATTACAGGATGTTATCTTCTCAGTGTACAGCCCATCATTTGGATGGGCATTTTCTGCCTCTAACTTCATTTATTCTGTGTAAATTAACTTGTACATGCTTTATAACTTCTTCATTAGCTTTGATTTTTATGACAGACATAAAATTATGAGCTCATTCAATGTCTTTGCTGAAAGACACAAACTTCTTGTCAGCAATTTATGAAAAGAAATGTTTACTATTTTTATAGTAAGACAAAATTGGCCAAGTACACCATAGGCATCATTCACCCTCTTCAGACAATGTAGTGTTTAGATATGCAGAATGCTATGGGAAGATACTTTACTAAAAATGTAACAAACTGATTTTTCATGGATCTCCTTCCAATAATACTATTCTTCCATTAAATACTATTCTCTCTCTCTCTCTTTTTTTTTTTTTTTTTTTTTTTTTTGGGTGGGGGTGGGGGTCGGAGGGGTGCTTTCTGAACAACCTCTAAGGTTGTCAATCAATAGGTTTTAATTACTCTTACATCTTAAGATTTGAAATGTGAATAAAACATATTAAACTCATAACAATTAATTCAGCTCCAGCAGGATGCTAAAGCAATAACATTAAATAATTGTTTCTCAATAGTTATGTGTAAGTTTTTTTCCTTACAGAAAACTATTGTGTATTTTAGAAGAGTCTGTTTTTATCCCTTTATTACACTAATAATCATCCCAAACTGAATCAACCATCTACAACATTAATAAATACGTGCCTCAGAACCACCATGTACATATTTGTCTACAGCAAATTGTAGTAATCAAACACTGGAAATACAGAGATTCTAGAAAAAAAAATAAAATCCTAATCAATAGGTTTCAATGGTTTGTTTTAAAGAGAGTAAGTCAGCATAAGCACTGAATTTACATCAGGTGGCAGCTAGAATTACAATATTTCGTTTTCAGTAGAAAATGTTAACCTGTAAATACAGCTAAGTTTAAATGTGCCACCCCAACATTGCTTATAAGGGACCATATGAAAGGGAGTTTTTGCTTTTACATTTTTCCTTGAAAGCATAAATTCTTTTCTATGTGTTTTTAAAACTGAAAAGAATTGTTACTCTAATAGTAGTAGTGGAAGAAAAGGCAGCTGAACTGATGGTTGGTGAACATGGTAAATATGATTCTGATGTGAATTACTAATTAATAAATTGCTTTAACTTTTGATGGCTGCCTAATGGCATTTATACACGAAGTTTGAAGTTATGGTCCTCCCTATCCATAAAGCTGATGTAAAAATGCATGCTGTCACCTTTGCTGGCAGTGTTCATGAATAAAAGACTGCTCCAGGTTTAAAAGAGACCAAGTGGTTACACTGGGTGCTAAGATACTTGTAAGGAAGTGACATTCCCAAACCTGGCACACACAAGTACTGTGAACAGGAAGAGGTAGGATGCTGAGTATGGAATTTATCAGAGTTGACATACATATGGAGGGCAGGGAAAAAAGACACAGAAGACACAGTCTGACCAAATGGAATCCTGGAAGTAAGAAAGGATGTAAGCAAACAGTGTGTCTGAAATCAAGGCTACTTCCCTGACTGTAGTGGAAAAGTAATAGCATTGGAATTGGAGTCCATATGAACTACAGTCTCTAGACTGAGCTGTTTCCCTGGTCTTGGTTGCTTGGGTTGTCTTTTGGGGTGTGTTTTCTTTCCTCTTTTCTCTTAAAATATGCTTAGAAGAGATGATCTCCCACACTTCTTATGTTGGCCTCAGGACAGCAAACTTCCAGAACAGAAGAATATCTCCATGAAGGCAACCTTCATCTCTCTGGTTGACATTTCGCATGATGTGAAAAATTATGCAGAATTCATGATACCAGTAAGACTTGCTCCACTGAGATTAGCTAGTGTCCTAAAACTAAAAAAATGCATTTTCCCCATTGACCATGAATCTTATGACTAAGGAAAGATACACGCAGCCACAATACTGAAGCAAATTTTTTGAAACTGAAGGGAAAAAGCACTTTCTAAACAAATCACATAGTAGAAAAAGTTCTGAGAATTAAGATTGAGACTCCACAAATTTTTAGTGAATTTTAGTGTCTAATAACATGCCCAGCTTATCAAGTTTTTTTTTTTTTTTTTTTTTTTTTTTCTAATTTATTACTGCAGCACAGTAATTTCTTCCTTGTTGTAAAGTGGTTGTGATGAAAGGGTATAGCTAGACTTTCTCTTCATGGGAAATGTATAGCTCCTAGAGAGTGGGAAACAACTCTGGAGACAAAATTTTGTCATTCAGGGAACACAAACCATATGGTTAGTGGTAGTGTAAATAATCCCGCATTGCTAAACCAATGTGCACTAGAGTATTATGGGTATGCAGCCAAGCAAATAGCTGACAAAGCACCATCTTCAAGCAACTACAGAGTGAGAGATAGTACAGACTTGGCCAGCTTTGACATAATGATTAAAAAAGCACATTATTAAGTGCCTAACTATAAACTACCAATTTGTTAATGTAATTAAAAAGGTAAAGACAACCCTAAATGTCTTTAAATGAATTATTTCCTCAGTAAAGTGCTTCAATGAGACCTTAGCTTGAATACTGAATATGTTTAATCTGCCACAGTCTGGAACTTCAGCTGTGAGAGTGAGAAAGACTTGTCTTATGAGAAGAAACTAAAACAGTGCAGCTGGTTTCATCTAGAAGAGTAAACAGGGTGGAGGAAAGCTAAAAGACAAATGTGAGTAAATTCAAATGTTGCCCAGTTGCCAGCTAGCGACTTGCAGTGGTGTGACTTTAAAAAAAAAATAAAATTATAAGAGCACATAATATAATATGAAGTTGTTACCTATGATTGTGGAAAACCAGATCAAGACTCAAACTATTGCTTCCAGACCTATCCCGAGATAGGGACTGAAGACAATGATTTGTCAATATGTTTCTTCCAAGCTTTGAAATTAATATTATTGTACTACAGCTCTGTTTTTGGCTTAGTCTATAATATGTAGTAATTCTGCCCAGCAAAACTGTTATATTCAAGCTATTGAATGTGACAAGACAGTGTAAATAGCTCTGTATTCTGATTCTTGCCAAGGCGATTGGCTCAGGGCAGACATGTTCTGTAGCGGAGTGAGGGATCTCAGCATGCAGGGATTTCCCACATCGAGGCCTCTCAAGGAAGTTGATGGAGCCACCAGGACCTGGCAGCCCTCACAAGGGTGGCTGATGAGGCTTGGCAGAGGCAGGAGTGTGTCCCCCTCTGTTGTACAAAGGCAGCCCCTAGGGAGCAGGGCAAAGAGAGTATGGTGCGTCAGATTGTGCAGGCAGGGTGAGCAGGCAGGGCAGACAATCCCTCCCCACTCAGGAGACTAACTCACCTATCAGCTGCCTCCCAGACACCAAACCCAGCTGTGATCTCCACCACGCAGAAAGCTCTCGCCAAAAAGACTGTGGTAACCCAGACTGACACGAGAAAGCTTTAAACTAGGTATGAAGGGGGAAAGGGATGAAATGAGGCTTGACAGAGATGAGACTGGAGGAACAATCCCAGGGTTGGGGGGTGAGGGCAATGGTGCAAATGAAGTGAATCTACACCAATGCACGCAGCATGGGCAATAAATAGGAGGAGCAGGAAGCCATTGTGTGGCAGGCAAACTATGACCTAGTTGCCATCACTGAAATGTGGTGGTACCACTGCCATGACTGGAGTGCTGCAATGGATGGCTACAAGCTCTTCAGAAGGGACAGGTGACAAAGGAGGGGTGGTGGCGTGGCTCTCTGTATTGGAGAGTGTTTCAATGTTGATGTTGTTTTCAAGGTGTCTAAGGGAGAATATGAAGTAAGATTAGAATTACAGAGTTGTAGCAAAGCATCTGTGGTGAACAGAAGTTTGGATACATGACATACGGTATAAATAAGTGTGCAAAGCAAAGGATGCGTAGAGAGGAAGAGATGAAATAGTAAACTTAATAAATAAATAAATAATAGCTACATCATATGTAGCTGTCTACAAGCCAGGACAAAACAGTCATTCACAAAACTGAAAGAACAGAAAATGCTGGAGTCTGGATATGAGAGAAGATACCACTAGACTAGTTTCTTTCATAATTGCTGAATGAATAATGTATGCTGGATTTTTATACAAAAATCAGAGTGAAAACAAGGTGCAAAAAACAAAATATGAGTTTTCAGGGCTAATATACAGCTGATGTATTCTCATAATAAGTCTTCCAATACTGATGGTGAATCATTTGGACCAACTCAGCTAAAAATTCTGGCATATGGTGTATATGTGGAGTATGGGTTTAATGATATATGGATTGTATATGTGGATTTTTTAAAATAAAAACCTGAAAAATTCTAACCTCTGTTCTGCGTAAATTAACATGGAACCTTATTCCTTGGTGTAGCAGATATAATGCACTTCAGATTTCCACATGCACAGTAGATAACCATTGCTGTTTTCCCAGGGAATACCTTTGTTTTGATTTTATTGTGAGGTCATTATGAGGATTTGTCTCTAGGGACTTTGTGACAAAGGTCAAAGGAAAACTAATTTCTTGTCTTGGGGCTTCATTTGCACTGTCTTTCAGGGAACAAGTTTTTTCTTAAACTATCTTGTAATAAAGTGTTGAATTCCCCCCCTTCTCTCCTATATCTGTTAGCGTAACACAGGGATATGGAACACATAAGAATTAACCCTCCTCTCTGTAGGGCTTGCATGTGATTCCTCTACAGCCTTTTGCTCTGTGTAGTTAGGACTATTGCTTTATCTCACTATAGTGTCCAACACTATAGTGCAAACAAACTAAAATAGTTGGTGAGCCACTGATGCTGGAAAAAAAAAAAAAAAAAAAGAGGAATTTTCATCCCTCTGCACAATTTTGGTCTGAACTCTTTGATTCTGAAGCAGAGGCACCAGTCTCTGGAGGTCCTTAAAGCCATATTTATTCGGTGCTACTTTTCTCTGTAATTCCAAACATTTACCTGTCTTTTATTTAGTTTCAATCAGACTGCAATGTTGCCAGCAGGCTGAGTGAAGCCAGCTGTCATGGCCTGCCTTGACTTTGTTATAGAATGCCACAAATGCATAAAATTAGTTGGAAGTCTTTCACAGATTTTATCATGATTTCTTACAAAAGGCAGAAATATATGGACTTGGGGGTTTGTCTGTATTTTCTTGTATAATATACATATTCAAATCCTGAGTTTATGAATATGAGAACTGTAAAGCCAACTAGGGAATTTAAGATGATGAAGCAATTTCGTTGAAGAATACTAATAAACTTCAGAAACTTTGAGCTTCAGGATTGAAATAAACTCCTAAAAAATAGTTTTTAGTTATCTTTTGTAGAAGAATTGTATATTATGTGCTGCTTTAGGAAGTAATTCCAGTGTTAAAAACAAATGAACAAACAAACAAACAAAAAAGCACATGGATTTATAAATATTATGTATAGCTGGAAAACAACAACAACAACAACAACAAAACAAACAAACAAACAAAAAACAGCCACACAACTCTTTTTAGGGAAGGTGTCCCAGAGCAAGTTGGGTAGAAACTTTTGGGGAGAAAATTTGGGGAGAAAGCCACAAATTGAAGTCTTTCAAAAAAAGCTAAAATTCATGTCTAATTTGCTACCTCTTGTACAGTGAAGCAGTAGTTGGATCTGATATTCCACAGAATAATATAATCCTTCCACAAGTTAATACACTGCAACACAGGGAAAAATAGTAAAAGGTTTCTGAATAATGAGATGTTATTTTTTTTTTTCATTTCTGCATTTTTTCCATTAGTGATGATTGTCTGGTGTATGGAGATTTCAACTGGAAGACTATAAAGCTACCTGCACATCACAGCACACTTCATCTAAAATATGTCTCGTGAATAAGAATTCCATGAATAAAGGAGCAAGTGTTTCATACACTATACAAATCTAAAACAGGTTATTAATATGGATTAAAAATGTAAACATGAACTTTAATAAATCAATACTTAAGGATTTAGTTGCAGGGTACTTGATTGGGATTAAAGAGTTTGAGCTGGGGTTCTGTATTTTATCTGCATAAATACTTTGTCAGTGGAAGTATATTTACTCAGCACTGCTTATCTCTGTAATTCGGCACTTTTGCATATGTACCTGCCTATAATTCTCAAATTTGCCAGCTGGCAGTGTTCCCTAAAACCCAGAAGAGGTATTATGGTCACACGCACCAGGTAGGCTGCTTTCATGTAGTTGAGGACCCCTTGTCCTGGAGGAAGTCCTCAGCTGCCCCACTTGACACTGTCTAGCGTCAGAACATAGAATCATAGAGAGGTTTGGGTTGGAAGGGCACTTAAAGGTCGTCTAGTTCCAATCCCCCTACCAAGGGCAGGAACACTTCCCACTAGACCAGGTTGCCCAAAGCCACATCCAACCTGGCCTTGAACATTGTGTTCAGCTTGGGGGCCTGCAGCATGAAAACGACATAGACCTGTTACAGTGGGTCCAGAGGAGGGCCACGAAGATGATCAGAGAGCTGGAACACTTCTCCTATCTAGACAGGGTAAGAAAGTTGGGTTTATTTAGAGAACAGAAGGCTCTGTGGAGACCTTATAGCAGCCTTCAAGGACTTAAAGGAGGCCTACAAGAAAGACAGGGAATGACTATCAGAGAGCATAGTGATAGGATAAGGGGTAATGATTTTAAACTAAATGAGTTTTAGATTAGATATAAGGAAGAAATTCTTCACAACAAGGGTGGTGAGGCACTGGAACAGGTTGCCCAAAGAAGTTGTGGATGCCACCTCCATGAAAGCATTTGTGGCCAGGCTGGATGGGATCTGGGGCAACCTGATCTACTGGTAGCTCTTCAGTGATCTCTGTACTAGTATGACGGTTACTTGTTTATCTTTGGTAGCACCAGTGGGTTTGGAGGGAGAAGTTGCTCCTCCTTCCCATGTTTGCAAGGGGGTGAACCTGATGCAGAGATGGCTTCAGGCAGATCTGTGGAGCAGGTGCTTTGTACATGTGTGTCCTTGGAAGAGAAGAGCAGCATACAGCTATTTGAAAGATATGGAAGGAAATACTTTTTGTAGGGACATTTAGGAGACAGTGCAGTATATGCTGCAAGACTTAGTGTTGCAGTGGTATTCAAATGCAAGCGGCTTAGAAGAGGGGACCTCGTTCCACAGAGATATAGTGGGTAAAACATTTATTTTTACAAATCTTAACACTCTTGTCTGCTATTGTATTCTGAGCTCGCATTAATTTTTGAGAAAGCCATGTATGCTATTTCATAGTTCAGTGCAACTTGGTAGACAGGGTTAGGATGCTATGTAAAGTGGTAGACATCTACTTTAAGACTTTGAGGAAGGTGGGAAGAGGGAAAGAGGGCAGTAATTTAACAGAAGGTTGAAATTATGTGCTATTTCCCAACTGTCAGAGGAACTCAGAAAGGAACTCAGGAGATGCGTAGATATTGTGAGAGGTGAGAGGTAACAGTAGTAAGAAAGAAGAGAGAAACTTGAACTTATCACACCATATGAAATGAAAAAAAGGGGAGAAAAAAAAAAAAAGGAAGAGCAGAAGGGAGGCAAAGGCCTTTGTGGCTGTTTCCAATGGTGCCTTTGATATCGCACTTAAAAAAAATAAGAAGGATACACATTTCACACTTTCCTGCTGTATTCACTGCCACTCTTTGAGGAATAAGTACTGCTTTTGTGAATAGTAGTGGTAGAAATTGAGCCTCAGATGAGAAGAAATTTTGATGCCTACAGGTGTGTAGGAGCAAATTACAGTATTTCCTTAGATGTGGAAGCCACAGGACATGCTTCATATTGTCAGGCTTAATACTTACTTCATCTGAACCCACTGCAGCCTGACCCAGGGCCGGTCAGTAAGAGTTAGAATGTTTTTTTCATTACTTTCAGTGGCATTACTTTCAGTGGCTTTTCTTCTCATTTGTGCTACCCAGTGTAATGTGTATAGTTTAGAAATTTTTACTTCTTGTGCCTGAGGCTTCTATGGAGCAAATTGTTAAAAACATGTTTCTTAAATTATTCTCTGCAATTCTCGGAACATCAATCAATGCCTATAGTCATGCAGAGAGGACTTGTCCCAGAGTATGCTGTCTTTTGTATATAGTCCCGGGTGACTTACAATTCTTGTGGCTTTTTTTTTTCTTTTCTTCTTTTTTTTTTGCTTCCACACACTGTTGCCTTCAAATATGGGAATGAAAGAATGATCTGTTGTGTTGGGAGTAGAGACATAATGGACTAGCTCCTGTCTGCTTCTCAAAATGCAGCATGCCAGATTCGCTGCAGGCTAAAGGCACATCTTTCTGGTCTAATCATCTCCTTCGGAGCAGGGTGGAGGAACTTTTGGGTTTTGCTGAAGGGCTGTTTGGGGTGGTCCTCTCCCAGAGAGTAGAGTTGCTGCTGGCACACCCTCTCCCCCCCATGGAAGGAACTACTGCATGTACTACAACTATTTTTGCCTTCAGGGAATGGTCTTTTGAGGGTAACTTACAACTAAGCAAAAACTGTTTGTGTGGCATGTCAAAGCCCACATTTGACCCAAACTCATATTTTCTCACAGTAAAACCACAGAAGTGGGACTGTGGAACCCTCAGTTTAGGTCACAACCTCGGGAGCTCTATATTTCATAGTGAATCCTAATTCATAATGGTAACTGTTTGACAGGAGCGAGTTGTGGCTGAGAAAACCTAGCTAAGGGAGAAGCTGCATTTCTCACAGTTGCAGGATCCTGCTTATTGCTTTTTAGCTGAGTTGAGCTGACTGCTCCCCCTTTTTGCGCCTTCCACTCCTGGGAAACTGTAGGCTTCAGCTGATGCAGGGTAGGGATGTTGTTCATTAATACCTCCCAGAAACAGGCTAGAAAGGGAACATGTGTGCATCTGGGCTCAGAGTACACTTTTTTTCTGGAGTGCTCTTTTTCCAGCCCAGGAGGTGAGGCTCTGATTTCAGCTTTGAACAGCTAATAGCCCCACTACTGGGATAAGGCCACTTCCTCAGGGGGTAGAAGCAGCTTCTCCAGTCTCTGCTGGGCAACGGGACTGTTAGCTTGGGTGTGTTGTTAGCCGTAACAAGTGTCATAGGGGCCAAACCTTATACCAAATTAAGATTTTCTGTAAGGTTAATTCTGTGTTTACATTGTCACACAAGACCAGACTGAAAAACAGGAAGCTATTGGGCACTAAGTAAGAGTAATAGTGGCCACCTTGTCCTTCTCGTAGTAAAGAGACAGTGGAGTTCTAAGTTCTTCATACTCTCCTCTGTCTTCCTTGCTCTGCATTGGGTTGCTCAGTTCACTCATTTTCTTCATAGTACCTTAAAGCATGTAAACCCTACCTCTGTTACCATTAGCCAAATACATACTTTTTCTGCCCTCAAGTTTACAGTTTCTTTGAGCTAGAGGGATTTTCTAAACTGACTTATTTACTCTTTATATGTCTGTCCTCAGCTGTTTTGTATTAAATTTTTAGTCCATATCATACAGCAGATAATGATACTTGGATTTATGTTGTTTCTTAGGACTGTTTCCATGAGATGACTAATACAGGTGTTGGTAACAAATTTGATGATACTTTGGATGAATTCTTCATTTGCAATTCAGAGTATGATTTATCAGGCTGTTAAAATACTGGTGAGCCTTCTAGAGGTTTTACAGTCCATCTAACAAATTACAGACTATTTCTAGCTGAAGTTGATTTTTTCAGTAATGTATATTTCAAGAAAAGTAAGAAAATCTTTATTCCTTTATAAGCAATTTCTATCTTTTGAAAAACATTTTTTTTTGTTCTACTTGTATTACATTTTGATCAAGAAATGTATTCTGGCAGCATTTCTTCTTAAAGGCGTTTTAGCTATTATTTTCAGTGTCAGATTTGTTGCAGCTGTATTATATCTGTTTATTTATTTTTTTTCTTAATAATTCTACTACTGTTCTAGCATTTGATTCTGCACTTGAAGGATGTTAATTGCCTGCATAGTTGCGTTTCTTATTTGTGGTTTTAGTCATAAAAAAGAATGGTACTAGATTCTTTTTCCAGTTCTTTAAACAATGTCTGATTTTATTTTATTTTGATTGTTAATGAATTACTTTTAATTCCACTATTCTGGCCCACTGAACAATGGCATACAGGGAATTTTGGACTGTATTGTACCCTTGGGTTAAAGTTTATAGGGCCACATTAGGTTTTTATCAGGCAGAGTTTAGCCATAGTATTTACAAGTTCTTTTCTAAATACATTTCTTGCAGAACCATTGAAATCTGAATATCTCCACTGCATGTTTCTCTGGTCTCTCCAGTTTAATTCTGAACACCACATATTTGTGTTATTCTTCAATATAGTCTAAGGAAGATATTGAAGATTTATTTTCAGATGGAGCAAGGACACTGATATTAGTGGTTCTCCACACAGTTTCAATTGATAGATCTCCCCTTAAAAAAAAAAAAAAAAAAAAAGACATCCACCAGGGTAAACTGTAACCTGTCCATCCAAGCTCCTTGGAACACAGTGGGAATAGTAATTAAATGATCATTTTGTTGTATAAAACTATGATTGGTCAACATCATGGTAGCTCAGTTGGCTTCTTTGAGCTTTTTTTTAAGCAAACAAACAAGCAAACCATATCCTCCCATCCTCCCCCCCCCCCAAAAAAAAAAAAAAAACAAAAAAACGCAACAAAAAAAGACAACAGCAAAAAAGACCAAAGAGATGGGCAGTTTCCAGCAAGGGACTAAGAAGATGATGACAGTTTGAGCAGCAATGATGGGTGGAACAGCTTGTGCTCTTGTGCATTAAATGCTCATAAATTCAGGAGGAGAAATCAGTGAGACAGAATGACCTTTTTTGAAGACTAATTACAGCAGAACTTTCCATTTCATGCTTTTTGCTTTGGCTGCTGATTTAAAGCTAAGATTTACACATTTCATTTTATAATTAATGGTATAAGAAAGTGTCTGTTACTTTTTGATGTCTGTTTCCAGCTAGGAACTTAGTTGGGATTTTCTGTCAGCAATTTAGTGAATCTTTAATACATTAGTAAATTTCAGCTACTTTTCATATTTTATTTATGTAGCTTTTTCATCTGTAATATATTTATTCTCAGATCCTTTCAGTAACATAAGGAAACATAGTTATGTTCTTACTTCTCCTTCTCTGTAAACAAATGAAAATGGATTCCATAAGACATGTAATTGATGAAAGATGCAGAGGTGTCTGATAAAGTTTACAGTCTTTTTTTTTTTTTTTTTTTTTTTTTGAGACTCTTAACCCAATCAGCTGTTTTCAGTTCCTAGTATGGGTTGCATAGAAAGCATCTAAGCATCTAAGTTATATGTGAATCCCAAAATGCAATCATGAAAATCCCACTTTGCCACCAGAAACATCCTGTTCATATTTCAGGTTTTGGTGGTCTTATTGTCTGTAAACAAGAAGTTGATTTTCAGGGTTTGTGCAGAGGCTTGATTGATACCGAAGGGAGCTGGTCCTTGCCTAGTTCATGCTGAAGTTTTATCTGGACTTAGAAACGGTGTTCCTCTGCAAAATGTCATTTGAGGGACACCGTCAAAAAGCATTCTCCTGGACAAGATGTAGGTGCTTCCCTCTTCTCCCTCCACTGTTTTTAAAAAACAATAGGGGAGGAAGTAGAGTTCATATCTTTTTATATTAAAAGAATATATTGTAAGTTAAAGGATGTGAAAGATCCCGGTTCAATTCTCTCTGTATCCTTCACACTTGCCTAGGGAATGTGCTTTGTACCAAGACCACAGACTTGTTGGGTAGAAGTGCTTCTGCTCAGCGTTCCAGCCTTGCTGGAGTAAGACTGGAAGGTTCATCAGGCTTCAGAGGGTAAGTGATTTGGGGCAGGTAGGGAGAATAAGTATTGTCAAGCCCTGGCCTAAACCCTGGATTTGGATAGTGGCTGTGTCCCTTAGTGGTTAGGTACCAAAGCAAAGCATGACTGTTAACCCCTCACCAGAGGGTGACAGCCCCTCCGATTTAATTAATTAATGAATTAATTAATTTATTTATTTTTCTTGAACCTGCATGGCTTTTGAGACAGAAACTATAGGCACTGATCTTCAGTGAAGCTTTATAGATTCCATACACTTGAGATACATTTTCTGAGCCAGGTGCCAGGAAAGAAACGTATTTAACACATGCTTATGTAGTGTGTTGGCTCTGCCACATGGTTAGCTCAAGCCAGTTTCGTGCTCACAGATGACGTTACTGTTGTTCCCTGAAACACCTTTCCCTTTGTTTTTCAGGTAGAATCTCAGCAGAACCAGGCTGCAAAAATTCAGTCCTACTTCCTGAGATAACTCTGGGTGTGTGGGATGATCTAAGGAGTGTTAAAAAGCACTGAGTGCCTGCTGAATAGGCAAACAATCTCTCCCATGACTCTGCAAAGCAGTGTGTTCTATGTCTTTGAACACAGTTGCATAGAAGAAGTCTGCTGCTAACGTTACTTTGCTGTTCCATGCCCCCCCCCCCGCCCCCCCCTGCAAATTCTTTTACCTCGCCGTTGCATTATGTTTTTTCTCTTGAGAGAGAGTGGCAAAGGTGGATGATTCTCTTGGGAGTTCTCAAGTCCTGCAAGAAGCTCCAGTTGCATAAGCAAGTCAGTGGGAAGTACGAAAGTATGAAATAGGATGCCCCAACTCAGCTGAACAAATGTCTGTGTTTATTTCTTGAGCATGTTCTCAAATGCCTGGTAGCTTGAATGAAATTCAGACATGCACTTTGCTGGACAGCAGATCTGTGCAATTTTTCCAAAAAAGGAAATATTTATATCAGTTTTTCTGCTTTGTAAAAAGCCGTTACCTAAACTTAAATATTTGATTAAATTAGCCAGGTACTCTCAGTTTAAAATGCGGTTTTGAAGATGTCTTAGAGTTAGAGAAGGGAAAAGCCAAAAGAACAAGCTGAAAAATTGGACCAGTGATGTTTCGCATGGCAGGAAACCCTCCTGCAGCCAGTCAAAAAAAGAACGTGAAGTCAATATAACCTTTCACTTGTAAATGTGGCACATCCAAAAGACTTCTAGCTTTCCTTAAGAAATAAAAATAAAATAAAAAAAAAAAGAGAGAGAGAGTGATGTTACAAGCTGGAATTCCTCAACTTGCAGCAGTGTTCTTCAACAGCACTTGGTTTTCTGTGGTATTCTGATGAGATGTCTTTGCATCTCACTTCTGCCTGTCAAAAGCTGGGTATAGCACGTAGGCAGTGATTGTATTTTGTTTTTAAAGTGGCTGCACACCAACAGTAGGCAAAACATTGGTCTTATTTTGTGCTCTTTCCTGCTAGAACAGGTATCATGTAGAACAAATGCTATAGTGTCAAAACAGATCTTTCCATGTTTTCTGCCTAAAGACAAAGCTGTTTCTTACACCACTCCAGTGACTTATTGATGTACCTGCATGAGAGAATGAAAACATTCCTTTGAGGGGAGGAAACTGAAAGGGGAGAAACCATGAAGGCTAAAATTGTTAGTATGATGTTTCTCATATAGCCTGTGGACTTACATGAAGAAGGAGAAAATAAAAATTTGTGGATTTCAATTACTTAGTTTTATTTGTGTAAATCTTCCTTAGTCAGCTGGAAACATAATGTAAATATATAATATACATTTAAACATGGTACAAAAAAAAAATACAGTCTTCTTAGTGGAGAAAACATTTTCATCTAGATGTATTAGATATCTGTATGCTTCAAAAATCAACACACACACCAACCCTTTTTTGGGGTCCACTATAGACATGGGCTAAGATGCAATTGTAAACTGCTGTCAAGACTGTGAGTTTTGATCAAATGAAGCCAAGGCTTTTTTAACCACTTACGAGTTTCACAATTGCTGAAGTATAGCATGCCATCCTTGCTTTAATGTAAACTCAGATATCAGTGTGTGATAGTTTAGTATACAGATAACAGTTTGTTATACTATAGTTTATCACAATATTATCATGAAACAGCACAGTGCTGCTTAAAACTGTATGAATGTTTCCGTGACTGTAACCTCTTGAGGTCTTGATTTTTCAGAAAAGTTGTTAAACACAAGGGGGTTTTGCAGGATTTTTTTGGTATAGTGTTTTATTTGTGTTTGTAAAAACATCAGATTATAACTTTTTGGTCATAGGAAAAACTAACAATCATACTGAATTTCTGCTGTGTTTCGTATACGTGGTTATGTACTCATTTGATTTGATTACAAGGGAACAAATGCAAACAGAGCTCTTTCAGCATCACCTGTCAATATCTGTTCAATATCTGTTTTTTTTTCTTTTTCTCCTTCCTTCCTTCCTTCCTTCCTTCCTTCCTTCCTTCCTTCCTTCCTTCCTTCCTTTCTTTCTTTCTTTCTTTCTTTCTTTCTTTCTTTCTTTCTTTCTTTCTTTCTTTCTTTCTTTCTTTCTTTCTTTCTTTCTTTCTTTTTCTTTCTTTCTTTCTTTCTTCTTTCTTTCTTTCTTTCTTTCTTTCTTTCTTTCTTTCTTTCTTTCTTTCTTTCTTTCTTTCTTTCTTTCTTTCTTTCTTTCTTTCTTTCTTTCTTTCTTTCTTTCTTTCTTTCTTTCTTTCTTTCTTTCTTTCTTTCTTTCTTTCTTTCTTTCTTTCTTTCTTTCTTTCTTTCTTTCTTTCTTTCTTTCTTTCTTTCTTTCTTTCTTTCTTTCTTTCTTTCTTTCTTTCTTTCTTTCTTTCTTTCTTTCTTTCTTTCTTTCTTTCTTTCTTTCTTTCTTTCTTTCTTTCTTTCTTTCCCTAGAACAGATAAAATCTGCTGACTGACTTCCATTCAAGGGATAATATGCCTTTAGATTAACTTTGAGATTCAGTTCAACTGTACATGTGCTGTGGTACCTAGCTGTGCACTTCTGCTGATGCTTCAGATAGGCTTCATTTGAAAGTTTTCTGCACTTAAAACATTTCATTATTTAGTTTGTTTTAGGTTGCATCTAAATATCTTGTATCATCATTTTGTTGGTATCCTGTCTGCAACGTTAAAAGCACAAAGTTGCACGTATGCCTTGATATACTCGATTCAAAATACATTTTTGCTAATAATTGTTTGAGGAAACCTAAGACGTTAACTTTAGTCCCTAAGAAGTTGCTTGGTGTTCCTGTTTTTAAGGATAACTGCTGAGCTTTCTAGATACCTCTAGATCAGCTGCCTTTGTCCTTATGGGGGGCTTCAACTTGCCAGATGTTGCAGATGGGGGGCTTCAACTTGCCAGATGGGAATGTCACCCAGGTGATGCAAACAGGTCCAGGAGATTCCTAAAACACCTCGATGATAACTTCTTGGTACAGGCACTAAGGGAGCCAACTAGGAAAGGTCCCCTTCTAGTTCTGTTCCTTGTCAACAGAGAGGGTCTTGTGGGTGAAGTGGCGATTGGCGGCCATCTTGGCCATAGTGACCATGAGGTAGCTGAATTTGAAATCTTTGGTGACAGGAGGAAAGCAGACAACAAAACTTCAACTGTAGATATGGGGAAAGCAGACTTCAGGCTGCTTTGGGAACTAGTTAGTAAGGCTCCCTATGAAACTGCTTTTGAAGATATAGGGGCCCATCAGTGATGGTCAGTTTTTAAGTACCACCTTCAAAGAGCACGGGAACAAGTAAATGTCAGAAGTCAAGCAGGAAGGGCAGAAAGTCAGCTTGGCTGAGCATGGATCTTCTTCTAGAGCTTAGGTGGGAAAAAAAAAGTTTATAGACACTGGATATGAGGTCGTGCGACAACAGGGATGCTGTTTGTAGAGAGAAAATTGGGATTGCCAAAGCTCAATAGAGCTGAAGCTGTCCAGCACTGTGGGGGACAATAAAAAGTTTTTTTTTTTTTTTTTTTTTTTTTTTAATATATTAATAACAAAAGGAGGACCAGAGAAAACGTTGGTCTATTACTTGATGAGGTTGGTCACCTCACAAACAGACACATACACAAAGCAGAGACATTTAATGCCTTCTTTGCCTCTGTCTTCAACACTGATGATGGACTCTGGGACCCAAGGTGCCCAGAGTTGGAGGACCATGACTGAAGTGGCAATATACTCCCAGCTAACCCTGAAGTTATGTGGGATTTGCTATTCCACCTGGATGCTTTAAGTCTATGGGGCCGTATGGGATTCATCCCAAGGTACTCAGAGAGCTGGCTGATGTCATTGCAGGATCTCTCTCAATTATTTTTCAGTGATCTTGGGAATCTGGAGAGGTCACAGACATATGGAAGCTGGCAAATGCCATTCCAGTTTTCAAGATGGGCAAGAAAGAAGACCCTGGTAATTAACAACCAAGATAATACCCAAACATTGGTGATACATAAATTACACTATCTGGATCTATTAGATGAAAAACGTATTGATCATTTGCAATTTCCACAAAGAGAAAAAGATAAAAAATCTCAAATAGAAATAGAATAAACCTAAATATAGATTTAGATTTTCTGTTGCTGTACAACTTCATTCATTACCCCATACACTTTAGCATGTTTTTGGCACTAAACTTGGACAGGAATTTTTCAGCAAAACTGAAATGTTTTGTGGGAGAGTAACAATTTCTACAAAATCTCAGTTAAGGGGTGACTTCATCGCTTCAGGATAGTTTTCCTAACTGAAAGAGGAGAGGAAGACTTATCCCAGTATGGTCAGTTGTCTGGTAGTAAAAACATTTACTGCAGATGTGGGAGAACTAACTCTAAGCTTATGGTTTGGCATAACAATCTCAGCCTTAGGTGAATGTCGTAGTTACTTTGTCAGTGGCTGTTTAAAAGCACAGTGCTTACGTTGAATCATTGGTAGTTTAGTACTGTATCCTGTCTCTGATATTGGCAGACACTTAAGGAAAAATGAAACTGCAAATATTATCAGATACCAACTGTTTTCATCTCAGGTGGTTTCTTGAGATGAATCTTGTTTCTCTGTTTTTAGTAGCATTCAACAGATTTATCTTTGGAGAATTTGTCTGGTGTCTTTTCAGTCCAGGTGAACTGGATGGGTCTGGGATGGTATTCAATAGGCATGCTAGCCTTGACATGGAGAAATACTGTATGTGTGTGTGTAAGCTTCTCAGTTTCATTCATTCTTTTATTTGTTCTTTTCTGTTTAAACATTTGAAAAGCTCTTAGTTTCACAGATGGAATGGTGGGAGATTTCAAAATGTTGTTTTACTGCCCCACAGAAGTGGTTCCCTGTCAGACATTAACTAACATTATATTGCAAAATGAGGAAAATAAAGGAATCGGAAGTTTACTTCATACAATTAGACAAAGATTAATCCTCACAACTGTTAGCTCTGCTTCTTAGTTTAGAAAGACCACCAAAAATATACAGTTTAGGATTTTGCTTAGAACAAATGCTTGAACAATATATCTTATTGATTAAGATGAATGTATGCATAGTGGTTAAAACATTGTAACATTTTTTACACAAAACAGCAAGATGTCTGTTATTCAAAATGTACACTGGGTGTTTTCAAAACATAGGGTTGGAGACGTGCATATTGACAAGTTCATGCTTTTGTATGCTTGAAAAATTGTGATTGCAATAACTAAAGCTACTGCCGAATCCTGCTCCAAAATGAACTGAAGGAAATCTGTGCATTATCCAAGGAGCTGTAATGCTGCAATAAAAATGATAACAGTAGTTAGAGGCTTACAGACAGCAATGCTAAGAATGGTTGTAATACTCGGAAATTTCTCTGTATTAGCATGACATGGAATTGGAATTCTTCAGTCACCCAAATTAGGTTGGACTCAAATGGACTGAGCTGTAAATAAAGCTGGCTTATATTTTGAATGCAGTTTGAAATATACCTCTGTAAGACTGCATTACCACTTGCAAAATGTATTATTAGTTCAGCTGTCATTGTCAGCTCCCTTCTAAATGCTGGCCAGGCTCAAACTACCATCTGATCTTGCTGTAGATGATGTTTGGGTTGCTCTAAGCAAAAACCTCAACACCTATATGCTGCCATGGGTTATTAAGAATAGATAGCCTTAAATATTTTGAACATATAGATAAAGGCAGCAAGTCTCTGTTGCTGAACAGAAGCACACATGTAACTGATACTTGGTGTGTGAAGTCCCCAAATTTTAGTATGTATCATGTCAAAGATGTAGTATTGTTCTTGGGGTTGTTTCACGTTGGCCACTAGGGCAGAATTGCATATCAAGTATGTGTAGTGGTACTTAAAAAAAAACAGGGAGCAGAAAACATGTTAGGAAAATAGAATTCGTTAAAATTTAGCTGTGTAAACAGCTTGTTTTTCCATGGGCTTTATGTGGGGAACATAGCCTATTCCTGTATGGACTTGATGCACGTTCAACTATATTTTATGTTACTGAACCTTCAGTAACACAACATGATTTCTTCCAAGGGTTTTGTTGTCTGGAAATACGTGCTAAATACTTTTGAGTATTAACTTCAGACTAGTCTGTTTACATGCTGTTATTGACCTCCCAAGGCACATATTGTAAGATATGTTATATGAAAATTTTGCAGTCAGGATGTTAAAGAAAGCCATTTCCCATGTACTAAAGAAATCAGGCAACTTATTTAATTGAATATGTGTGATTACTCAATTTCACTCATGAATAACTTTGATTTGTTTGTGCCTTGCAGTATATTTTTGAACATTGGCTTCACTTAAAACAGAACCTGACACTTGGTACCAGAATATGTTTATGAATCTCAGGCAACGGTCATCCAGAATAAGTTAGACATGCATTTCAGTGGGTAGTGTGAGCCAGAAGCACATTGGCTCTACTTTAGCCAGTGGTGGGTCCCTTTTGGAGCTGGCTGAAACTGGGTCTTATCTGACATGAGGCAGCTTCTGGACAGCTCTTCACAGAGGCCACCCCTTCAGCCCCTTGCTACCAAGCCCTTGCTATGTACCCAATACAGAGAGTAACGTATAACTACTGATGTGTTCTTAGCTACGTTGAAGAAGAAGATTTTAATTTGAATGAAAAAAATGTATTTTTGCTTAAACTTCTATGCTTTTAAAGGAAGTTTATAGCAAACCTCTAGCAGAAGTGTCCTGAGTTATGTGAACTTATGATCTGGCCCCCCCTTTTTTTTTTTTCTGATTTTTCTTCACTGTGGAAATTATTCTGATTTCCTTGTCTTGTCAGAGGGAGCCACTGAAATGATCTCTGTCAAAATAAGTCACCGTGTTCACCTAAGATTGTGCTGACATTTCTTTTATACAACCAGTAAAATATTCATTTTAGAACTGATAATTTTAAGCACAGTATTGTGAACTCTTACAGCATCATTTTTTTTTTTCTATTTTTCCCCCCAGGACTATTTATCATTCTAAATAACAAAATATTATGTGAAAAAAAAAAAAAAGAGCAGGCTCTTTAGATGAATGAAGTTCTTCAGGGAAGTAAAAGGATCAGGCATTTGCCTAACCATCTGTGAATAGCTTTAGTCCAAAGAGAAGTAATTCCTCTTCTCTAAGTACCTTGAAATGATACCCTAGTTTAATGGGCATGTAAAGGATTATACAGTATCTGACAACTCATTAAATAGTACTGGTGCACTTACACTAACTGTGAGTTGAGTAGACCTAGGTTTTCTGAAACGACAGTGTGGACTGCCATAGCAAAAATATTTGAAAAACTGGTTACATAGAGTCCACATGGAAAGGATTTTTTTATCATGCTTATGATGATATTGGGAAATGTTTGTTCACTCATATAGACTTTGTTTAGAAAAGGAGGGATTTCAATGAGTTTCCTATCTTGATATTAAAATTATTTTTAAGCAAAAGTATAGATTGCTTTTAACAAAACACAAGTTATTAAAAATATTCAAATGTTTTGAGGATAATTTTCCATTGTATTCCATTATTGGCAGATAACATTTGTTTGCTTGAAAGTTCAATAGAGTCAGACAGTGAATGAACAGGTTAGTGGCTGAAATATGGTGTAATTAAGGTGTAAGAAAGTATGATCCTTTAATTAGTCTTTACACATTTTAAAAGCAATTAATAATGGATGGGAAGTAGGAATAAAGATTCACTTGCAATAGAACTCAATTAAAATTCATTTTTATTCACTGTGATCTACCAACAAGAGTGCTATATAATACTACACATGCACCATTTATGCTACATAAGTACCAATGATTAAGAAAAGGTGAGTATTATTAGGCACAGGGTAACAAAGTAGAAATAACTCACTGATAGTCCTCGTATTTCTTGAGGGGAAGGGGGAAAAAAAGGCATGATTTATCTTTTAATAGATAATATGAAAAACTTGATTTCTGTTTTCAAGACTCATATATGTGAAAGAAAAAACAAAAACAAAAACAAAAACAAAACAACCTCCGTCTTAAGCTCCTATGCTTAAATCCAAGCTTCTGTTCATGGAATCCTTCTGCCACGTAGTGGAAAGAAGTTCAGATTTTACTGGCCACTAATAAATAAACTTCCAATCCACAGAAGTTGGAAAAGACAACTAAACTCTCCAGTCCTTAGACCTGCAAAATTATGGTGATTTGCAAATGTTAAAGTGGCTGAAGAAAGTGTTTTACTGAAGAAAGAAAGCAAAAGAATAATGAGAAGATAAAAAGGCTAAAATGCAATAACTGATTGCTTCATTTCAAAGTTAGTTAGAATTGCTCCACTCATGATATAAATTGTTTCTCATTGCTGTGGGGTTTTTGTCTGTTTGTTTGATTGATGTTTTTTGCCTTTTATCTTTGCCATGGGTTTAAGAGCTAAACTAGCCAGCAGCTTCAGCCTTTTCAGGTTGAATCCCTCAAACTTTGTAATCATGAAGCATGAGGACTTAATTTCCTGCAGGGCAGTGGGATGAGGCCTGATGACAGGCCACATACCTTAATACATGTGGGCATCATCTGCCCAAAGGCATGGGAAAAGTGCAACCAGTCTGCATTGGTAGTGAGTGAGGTAGTGTCACTCTGGCACTTAGGCTTTAGGCTCTGTTAAATCAGGAGTGAGAAACTCTGGTACCTGTACAATCATAGGCGTCTGCCCCTTTTCTTCTTAGATCTACTACCAGACAGCTTCCCACTGTTTATTGTGCAGAGCTAGCCTGTGAGCAGGATCAGACCTTATCTTCCTCCCACCACCTAGCCCTAAAGTGATGCTGGCTGTAGTCTTGTCACAAACAGTGTGTGGACAAACTTTATTGAATAGGGTGTTTTCTTGAAAAGATGTAAAGAGGTCAGCAGGTGATTCTGAATCAAGGGAACATCCTGAGCACTGCAGTTGCTTTTGGAAGAGGATGATAATCACAGTGTGAGCAGAGAGCTGCCAAGTCATATCTCAACAGAGGACAGGTAGTGATGGTAAAGCAGGATGGAGACCAGGGATAGAATGAAATCTACTTCTGCTAGCACAAATACTCAGACCATGCCATTTCTGGAACTTTATTATTTTTCTAAATGGGAAACAAGCTACGTAGCATGATTCTTTTATCTTGCACAATAAGTTCTTTTGCCAAGTATACTGAACAACTAGAAAATACTTGATATGCGTGTTTCCACTTGGAAAATCTTAGTGGTCTGTGGAATTTCCATGTTTCTCTGCATCTCTTGGCTATGCACTTGGTCTTCCCTGATAGAAAGACCCAGCACTAGAGTTTGCAGTGAGCATGGTGTTTGTTGGTATCTTCTTCAGTACCTGCCATGTTTATGACAGGTCCTGATGACTATGTAGTGGGACCGCAGAAAATTGTCAGATCTACTATGCATGAATGTGATGACCACAGCAACTGTTTTTATCATGGACTGGGGCATTGCCTAACTACTGGTAGGACAGAGAGCACACCTGTAGTGTGATTGTCCTGACAATCAGTTCTTTGAGCTATGCAACCTGGGGAGCATTGACAAGTGTCCTGAAATCTTTAAATCTGTCTTCTAAACTTGCCCTATAGTTGAACTCTCCTACATACTGTATCGTACAGTGGTAGAGACATAAAGGTTGCTCTCTTCTGACACTATATCACAGCTTGCTAGTGTAGTTTTCTTCATTACATAATTCCTGGAGGTGACATTTCTTTTTCTCACACTTAAGAGTACGTGATTATTGCTGACCCTGGAGTCCCATATCGTTAAGCGGTAACAGCATTTCTGAGATTATCTTGGCTAATTAAGAAATGGGAGAGAGATGAAGGTTATTTTTCTAGGTCAATGGTAAATACAGTTTCTGGGACAAATGGGTGTTCAATCGCAAAACACTGGAGCTTTGCAGCTGTTTCTGGCAGTTGATGGAGCATATACTTTTCAGTATAACTCAATGCTCTTTTTGGATACATCCTTGTTCATAACTAAGTGCCCTTTGTTTATGGCATCATGCTACACTTGGTGTCACTTGCTCTGTGTGATAGTTACCTCTGTTGTGCTGTAACAGACTTGCTGAATAAAAGCTACTTATCAGGAGTAAGGCAGGCTTCCATAGTTTAAATTATGTTATTTACCACACAGCCAATTTTGATATCTGCACTTCAAATTATGAAAACATCTATATTAGCATATTTTAAAACACTTTATTAAATAATTTTCACATGTCTTAATGAGAAAATTTGTCTGTTCTTCATTATTGAATACATTATTGAATTCTGGTAGTAAAGTGGATGAATAAGCTGTAAATGACACAGAACAAAATGTAACTTGAGGGATGTAAGCAACTGCTGCCCTTCAGTGGGAGTTCTTAGGAAGAACTGCTGCTGGCTTTCATTTAGCAAAGAGAATCATTTGGCGTTAATCATAACTAGTGAAAATTAAGCATGTGAATGAAGAATATTCAGTATAGCTTACTAAGAGTTTTTTGTTTTTGTTTTTCTCAAGGATATTGTAATGAAAAATAGTGAAATAAAATTAGAGAGGAAGTACATTGTTCATATTTTGTCTAGTTGTAGTAATATTCTTAGTAGTACTAAAACATTTTTTGTTTTCAACCACAGTTTTTTTTTATTTATATATATTTGCTTATAGTTACAATGATATACTCTTGTCTTTCAGCTAGTGAAGAGACTTAGCTGAGAATCTGAATTTTCTAAAGGATTCTCTTTTTAGATGTGGGAGCAGGTGTGCAGGCACACTTTTGTTTTTTCCTTTCAAAATCTTGAACGAGGGAGGAAACTTTTCAACTTTAATAAACACCAGATTTTGATAAAATAGTTTAGCTTGGAATAATGCATGTTGTTTAGTTTATCAGAAAACTGATAAACATTATCCTGCTTAGAAGCAATTAAATTTACTTAATAGAAGAGCTGACCTGTCATGGAATTCTCAACTCTTTGGCTATAAGCCTGAGATAGTCTGGACAGATGGAAGAGTTTAAATAGGAGACTGTACCTGCTCTTTGGTAAGCCTTTCAACCCACATATTGGGGTTGAACATTCAAACAATGTTTTCTTAGATTACTTCCAAGGATCCACAAATGATCTATTTGTCTATATTAGTTTTATAGGACTCTAATCTTCTGACTGCAGATAACTATAACAGCGTTTTAAATGTATGCTATATAAATATTATACTTGCAAATGTTGGAAATAATATGCTTATTGAAAACACCAAGAGTGTTAAACAATCACTGGGAAATGTATGAGCCATGAATGTCTTTAATTAGGCTACAGGATTACAGATGGATGATACTGAATGGAGATTATTAAATGTAGGATAAAACTTCAAAGTCATCTGGACATAATCTGAGTTTGAAAAGAGTCATTGAAGGCTTTATTTTGCTTTTGATGAAAAATTGATGAAGCTGTGGAAGTGGAAAATGTGAGGAAAGATGGCACAAATTTCTCAAAGGTTGATTGAGAAAGATCTCAAGGTTGGTCTCAAAGAAGATTGATTTCTATCATGCTTTGATAAAATCACTGTGTTGTTTTTCTTTCAGACTAGAAAATGTGATGGACGTAATATCTCCAGAATTCACTACAGCATGAGCAGTATAATGCCACATGGCAGATCACTTGCTGAGCTGGTGACAGTGGAGTTTCCTGCTAGAACTTTGACCCTTCTAATTTGAGTGTATTTCTGGATGCTTCAGACGTTTTAGGACTGTCACTACTGTGCCTTTCATGTGGATTTGATATTTAGCCTGTCAGCTCAGCACCTTTGAGAACCAATGTATATTCAGCTGTCCAAAAAAGACATGAATGAAAGGTCACTTTATTAATGATGCTGTCTTGTTAAAGACAAACCCTACTATTTGGGAATGTCTGTCTGCAGAATGCCTTGTGAAACCAAAACCTTGCAAATTAAGCTGTAAGTAAGAGGCCTTTCAGCTCCCTGGACTCTTGCTGAGTGAATCTGGCTTAAAAAGGTGTGTGAGGCAATTTTCAGAGTGCTGCTTCTGATCTAATGCATTTTTCTTTTGAAGTGTGAAAAATAGAAATATTTTCTTCCAGGTTCCTAAAAAACAAAGCACTATTTTTAAGCGGATTTTTCTTTTGAATGTAGCTGAACTATGTTTTTGTGCATTCTGCAGGAAAATGTTCAGGTTCAATCAACAACTTGAAAAACTTAATGCAACTTTTTTTTTTTTTTTTAAATCTTACTTTATTTTGATGATATTTCATACTTCTTATGTATTGTGCAGGTGGCTCTGGGATGTCCTAAAATGCTGCTGTATGCATCGCATTGATTTCTATTTCTATTGACTGATAGCAACAGTGAATCTTTAACTTTTTGTGATCTGTTAAAAGTTGCAGATATAGGCTGCTTCTGAAAATAATTTTCTGCTGTTCTTTTGGCTCTTTAATATTTTTGCAGTGAATGCATCACATTTTATGTGGTACTGCTTTTAAAAATGTTAAATGTATAAGAAATATAAGAAACATCAATGTATAAGGCACCTATTTGATTTGAAAAGCGTCTTTTGAACTAGGTAACTGTACCCAGAACATCCTCGTCCTTTTCACATATGGATGATCAGAAATAAAGTAGTTAATTAGCTGTGGCAGTAGTGTTTTTTGTTTGTTTGCTTGATTTCTTGCTTGCTTGTTTGCTTTTTTTTTTTTTTTTCCCTTAAGTAAAAGTTATAGTCAATTTGTTCTGTTGTGGAATGTTGTTAAAAGTCACTAAAAGCCTGTTTAATATTTATAACTTTGTATGCTAGTACATAAATGATTGTATAGCATGAGCACATCTCAGTAGCCAAGTTGTTCAGGGAGGTAAAGTGAGTTACCATTTGGGGAGAAGCATAAGAAGAAAGTGATGGTCTAGGCAGTAAACAAGCAATGGCCACAGACTCTGGGTGTATGGAGTGCAAACAAGTAGGGTAGAGGCCAGTGAGGTACAAGTGTTGTCATTGAGGAAAGGGCATCATCAGCAGTGTTGAGATTTACTGCACGAAGTTGTACTGTGGCCCCTGTAAATTAAATTATGTCAAGATCCTGAGCTGTCATTGGGCACCAGATGAATTTAGGATTGCAATGAAGCATGTAAATATTGGAGAGAGAGATGGTATTTCAGACGTTTTTCCTTGGCTATATCACATTATGTAGTTCAAAGGACTGCAGGCCCAATGCAACATTTAATAATGTTAAGTGGGACAATATAATTTTAACCGAGATGTTTACAGGTTAGGATCTGTGATTTTTATAGAAAAATGGGAGTCATTGTTTATAAAATCTGTAAGACATTTTTAGCTAAGCCTCTGACATGGTTTGAAGGTAATCAATAGGCTTTGAAGCTAGTTCAAACTTGGCTTTCTAAATATGAGTCAGGCTGAAATGACATGGCTGAAAAGTATTTGCTCAGAGCAAATCCTGTACTGCGTCTTTCAATTGTGTCATGTGTCATGGCCCCATAGACTTCTGTATGTGTATGTGGTTTACCAGGTTGCTGGCTATTTCCTTGTGGATTATGAGGGCTTCATTCTGTTCCCTGTCCCTATCTACCAGCTCAGGGAGCTGAGTTCCTGGAGAACAACTAGTCTTGCTGCTAAAGAGTGAGGCAAAGCAGGCATTAAGTACCTCAGCCTTTTCCTCATCTCTTTTTATTATGTTTTCCCCCACATCCAATAAAAGATGGAGATTCTCCTTAGTTCTCCTTTTCTTGTTTATGTATTTATAGAAACATTTTTATAGTGTTTAACAGCAGTAGCCAGACTGAGCTCAGATTGGGCTTTGGCCCTTCTAATTTTGTCTCTTCACAGCCTCATGACATCTTTGTAGTCCTCCTTGGTGACCCACGCCTTCTTCCAAAGGTCATAACCCCCCCCCCTGCTTTTTTTTTTTTTTTTTTTTTTTTTCCTGAACTCTAGCCCAGCTCTCTGTTCAGCTAGGCTGGTCTTTTTCTGCACCGGCTCATCTTTCGGCATTGCTAAACAGGCCAAAGTCTGCCCTCTGGAAGTTCAGGGTATCAGTTCTGGTTAATTCTATTATTTCTTTTAAACACATTGCAATTGTTTGTTAATCCTGATCATCATGGGGGTCCTTCTTCCAAAAATATTCAGCAGTAGTGACAATCTAAATGCAGCTGCATTTTACAAGCTATTTGAATTTCAGACACTTTTTCCAAATATTTGTCTCATTGTTTGGGATATTCTGAAACTCGTATTATAAAAGCAGCAACAGCACTATCCAGAAAGCTTTGGATTCCACCAGCGGCATTGCTCACAAGAGCTGTGTTAAGATTTACAAATGCAGTTATTTTTGATGAAATGTTCCGAAAAACCCTTGAGCTTTCTGTGTATACAGACAAAACCTTAAGTTTTTTGATCTGTGTAGGGTTTAAAACTCAAACATTAGAAGTTATGGTATGAGAGTTGTGTCACAAAAATTCTCCCCAAGCTTTTAAAGTAGGAGAATATACTTTCTAGGCAAGTGAAGCATGGTCCATAACTCACCTACAGTGAAGCACCTGCTGCTGCACAGCATGGGGTCTTAGTAAAACTGAAAACCAGGAGGATGACAAGAGATTCTACAAATAAATAATAAATGCATTATAAGTAAATAATGCATGAGAGAGTTATGTAAGGAAGAGGTATTGAAAGGAAAACTGTTCAACTGGAGGAAATTAATAGGTTAAAGGGCTGGAAGGCATGGCCTATGAGGAGCAACTGAGGATACTGGGTTTATCAGGACTTGAAATATGCAAGAGACAGCGATAAGCAAAAATAGTCCTTGGCCAATCACCTAATTCCTCACAGGATGGCCTATACAAATGTGTCATACAACTGGATAATGCTGCTTATTCCCCCTGCCTTCCTATTCAGTAAATAGGAAGAACAGAGAGAGAAGGCCATATTCTCACTGCCTGCTATGTTGGCTGTTGTCCCCTTATGCAGACTGCAATGTTGGACCATCCCCTCTTGTCATGAGACCCAGTTCACTGCTGTCTTTTTATGCACTAGAGAGAAAATCCACCACAAAGGTTCATCTTACAAAAATTAGTCTTGGGCAGCAGATTTGTCCTGCTAAAGGAGAATAAGAGAATTATGCAGTCTAGTATTATTTCAGAACTGAAATGATTTTGCCTTAGACTTTTGCATGGTCAATTTAATCCTGCCTTTGACAAGCCAAAAAGGAAAAAAGCCTTCGTATAATTTATGGTCACACTATATTCTGACTGCGTAATCTCTTCTTCACTCTATGAGATGTATCATAGGTGAGATTAAAACTCAATTTGAATTATTGGTATCTATGGAAATAGTTTTAATGGGTGTAAATTTACTGTTAACTCTTTGTCTACCGTTTACAGTATTGACTTCAACATTGAAGAAAAGCTGGAAGGTAGCTTTGCAGAAAGGGATCTGTGAGTCATGTTGGAAAACAAGTTAAGCATTGGTCTGCAATGTGTTCTTTCTGCAAAGAAGGCTGCAAAGAAGATATCCTGGGCTGCGTTAAAAGGTTCGTTGCCAGAAGATCAATGGAGTTACTCCTTCTCAGCAGCCTGAAAGCCAATGTGAATAGAGTCATCTTCTTAGAATGCCTTCTTTGCATTATTTTGAATTTAATATCATAGCAAGTGGTCTTTTTGATAAGAATGTTGTGAGTATGGAATGAAAAGTGCCTGTGATACACGATAAACCTCAGTGTCAACATAAATGTGAATTACTGTGTATGTGTGCTTATGCATTTTGAGTGTGGAAACTTCATTAAGTTGCTTTATAGAGTCCTTACAAAATGAGACTTTCATAACAGATAGATGAGCCTTACTCAATATAATTCTTTTCTGCTGCTTTTTAGATTCCTAAAATGGAAGAAGTCCCTAATGGATACCTTAAAATTAACTGCTACAACTTTATTTTGAATAAGTTGCTTATATGCAATTCCATTATCCACTTTGGTGGTAATTTTAACAAAATTTGTATTTGAATAGTAATATGTTTAATATATTTCTTGATCAAAACATGAGATAAATGGATGAGGTTTTCAGTTGAAAGTAAGCAAAATTTTGGCCAAATATCTTGGTTAGAGAAATCAAAGCTTACCATACCTATCCAATACCTATGAAGAAAAGAAACTCCAGATCTCCTTGAATCTGAAAAGCTGTGCTTTCTCTTACTCTGAGATTACTGGAAGAAAATAGGATGGCATGAAGGTATTTTAATGCACTATGATAAAACTCCAGATATATTCACTCTGACTTCACTGCATGAAAAATTTTACTAAAAGAGCTTAGAGGAATGCAGATGCCTCTCTGGATTACAGTGTGTGAGTAATGTGTTAGCAAGGAAGGCTTGTCTTTATGCTGCCAAACAGAGCTTTATTTAAGAAAGTATGTTGATTATCTCATTAATTAGGAATAAAATAATGAGCTGTATCAAATGAGGGGTGAGAGGAATATTAAATGATCAAATTGAACACATCATTAAGAAATTCTAGAAATAAACAAACCAATTAAAATTTCCCTGATAAAAGAGGAGTTGTTTCTGCAGAAATTTGGATGTACTGTCTGAATCTTACATTGCAAAAAAGTAGAATCTTTGTTGTTGTTGTTGTTATTGTTGTTGTTGTTGTATTTCTCTGGTATCCGGGGAATCCTTGACAATCTCAGGAAATCTTAGATTTATAGGGTAACAATTCATGTGAAATTGGCAAATCACAGAATCACAGAATCACAGAATGGTTGAGGTTGGAAGGAACCTTCAGAGATCATCTAGTCCGACACCCCTGCTCAAGCAGGATCACCTGCATGTTCCACAGGATCATATCCAGGCTGGTTTTGAATATCTCCAAAGAAGGAGAATCTACAACCTCTCTGGGCAGCCTATTCCAGTGCTCTGTCACCCAAACTGTTCTTCCCCATACGGTGATGAAACCTCCTGTGGTTCAATTTATATCCATTACCCCTTGTCCTATCACTGGCCACCACTGAGATGAGTTTGGTCCCATCCTCTTTACACTGTCCCCTCAGGTATTTGTAGAAGTTGATAAGATCCCCTCTCAGTCTCCTCTTCTCTAGGCTAAACAGGCCCAGCTCACTTAGTCTTCCCTCATAAGACAGATGCTCCAATCCTTTAATCATCTTTGTATCTTTCCGCTGGAGCCTGTCTAGAAGTTCTATGACCCTTTTATACTGGGGAGCCCAGAACTGGACACAGTATTCCAGGTGTGGCCTCACCAGAGCTGAGTAGAGGGGGAGGATCACCTCTCTCAACCTGCTGTCCACACTCCTCCTGATGCAGGTTAGGATCCCATAGGCCGTCTTGGCAACGAGGGCACGCTGCTGGCTCATGGTTAGCTTGTTGTCCACCACAACCCCCAAGTCCCTCTGCACAGAGCTGCTCTCCAGCAGGTCAGCCCCCAGCCTGTACTGGTCCTTGGGATTGTTCCTCCCCAGGTGAAGGACCCTGCACTTGCCCATGTTGAACCTCATGAAGCTCTGTTCAGCTTCACCCAAAAAGGAAGGTTCTTCTTTGCTCAAAAATGAAGGTTTTGTTTTGTTTTGTTTTAATGTAGGCTTTTAAAATGATTTTTTTAAAAGTATTGTTGGTGTTTGAACTTCTACAAAAGCATACATTATTTTACCAATAATTATAATTACATGTTGTTGCATACTGATTGGAATCAGTATATACTTTCAACATTTCCAGGATACACAAGGCATTATGATTTCCTTGTAGAACTTCATACATTTTTAAATTTCTTTGATTCTGACATGAAAGGCAAGGATATAATTGAAATTGCTTTCTAGAAAAAAAAAAATAATTTTTTTTTGGTATTCCTTTGTTTCTTTTGCATATACAAACTTTATTTATTTTTTTTTTTTTTAATGATTGGTATTTCAGCACAGTACTATTTCTGTGTGTAAAGGAGAATTCACAGTTTTGTATTCCTGTCAGTCATCATCATTCAGCTGACTCAGAAATGACACATATCAAAAGCAGGTGTATGTACAGAAGGCTTTCAAATTTCATATAGAACACAAAAATGTATTGTTTATATGCAACCTTTTGAAGCAAGTAATGATGACTGTATGACAAAGGATACACTTCATAAGAGCTAATTTTTCTCTGGTCTGCTTTGAACTCTGAACTTACGGCAATCTAAAACTAACAGAAGATTCTTTTCCTATTGTTGTGCTATGTTTATTTTTCATGCAGAGCTTTCTTGTACTAAACTTATTTCTCTTCATTGTTATTCAGCATTTAGAAATGTACTGCTATCATTAGACTTTCTTGTCTGGAATCCAAAGAGGAGTGCAAACTCAAGTGCATCTTTAACTCTTCTATTTGAACTACTGTACAGACTCATGGGAAAAAGACAGTATGGAATGACAACTCTATTTTTAATTTTTTAAGAATGCCTCTTTATTTTTTTAAGAAAGCTGTATTCCTAAACTTTTTTTTTTTCTTCCATAAATTTGATGCACTGAGTCACCCAACTAATGAAAACCTGTTAAGTGAATGTGCTGGTAGCACTGCTGTGTGGAAGTCAGGAATGAACTGATAATTTTTGTAGTACCTGTGATACGAGAAATGCATCTAAATTATTGATTTAGTGTGCTGAAGAGCTTCTTTCTCTTGTCAGTTTGCCTTGCATCTTTACCTGTTGTCTTTTTTTATACACTTGAGCTTGTTATTCATGTACTTTCAGTGTTTTCGCTCCTGCTGAGACTAAGTCATGCTTCATGGCACCATCTGAATCTTCAGTGTGTCTACATTCAGTGTGGACAGACCGTCCTCTGGTAGCGTGCTTCTGAGGCCAGTGTGGTACATGATTGGGACCAGCAATTTATGCACCAGTATGGTGCTAGGACCAGCAGTTCATGCTCCATGCACCAATACATGTTGGGGGCCACCCACCTGAAAAGCACCTTTGCAGAAAAGGCACTGAGTCCTGGTAGACTCAGAGTTGAATATGAGCCAACAATGTGCCCTTGTAGTAAAGAAGGCTAATGGTATCCAGAACTGTGTTAAGCAAAATATTACCAGCAGGTTCAGGGAGGTGATCCTTTCCCTAGGCATTGGTGAGGCCACACCTGGAGTACTGTGTCCCAGTACAAGATGGACATGGACATACTGGAGAGAGTCTAGTGAAGGGCCACAAGGATGATTAAGGGACTAGAGCACCTCTCTGGGACTGTTTAGCCTGGTGAAAAAAAAAAAAGAATTGGGGGAATATTATCACTATATATAAAAACCTGAAGAGAGTGTGCAGAGGATGGAGCAGATACTTTCCTCCTTGTCCCATGCCAGTTAATAATGTAGTTATACCCTTAGAAAATTTGATCCTCACCGGTTTCCTAGAGACTGCGCACTTCTGGTCCAACAGTTTCTTGAGGTTGTGCAATAACTATAATGAATAGTAATTAGCGACAATATGTGGAAAATGGGTAAATGAAATAAACACCTACAGACTGTAGCAGAGGATAATGCTGTCACAATGCATAGCACAACACATTTAATGCCGATGGAGAATAAGAAACTATTTCTCTGATTCACTGAAATAATGTGTCGGTCTGATTTTTACAGTCAGGATTGTATGCCTGTAAGCAAATCCAGTTATAGGGGACTGATATATAAGATGTATGCAAAGTTTTAGCTGTTCTGCAGAAATGAGTAGAACTCTTGGCCTCATACTAAAGAATATTTCATGAGTAAAAGTATATTATTATTATTTTTTTCTGGGTAGTTCAGGTTTTCAATTCATAATGTAAGTTAGAATAAATGTAGTGTAAAGACAAACACTGAGATAATTTCTGGAACACTCAGACTCCCTGGTTGCCCTTTGCAAGCTTAGCTTTGCAAGCCCATAATGCAAGACACAAGTACGGACTGGGGGACAAGTGGCAGAAGAACAGTTCAGCAGAAAAGAGACTGAGGGTGCTGGTAGTCAGTAAGCTCAATGTGAGCCAGCAGTGTGCCCTGGCAGCCAAGAGGACAAACTGCATTTTGGGGTACATTACATATGACATAGCCAGACAGTCAAAAGACACAATTCTTCCACAATATTTAGTGCTGGTGTGCCTCAGCTTGAATATTGTGTGCAGTTCAGGGCTCCACAATATAAAAAGGGTGTTAAGATCCTCATATGCATCCAGATGACGCCAACAAAGCTGGTGAAAAGGCTACAAAGCATGTCCTGTGAGGAGAGGCTGAGGACACTTGGGTTGTGTACTCTGGAGAAAAAAAGGCTGAGAGGCAACCTCATAGCTCTCTACACCTTCCTGAGGAGGGTAAACAGAGAGGGAGGTGCCGTTCTCTTCTCCCTGGTAACCAATGATCAAACTTGGGAATGGCACTAAGCTGTACCAGGGGAGGTTCAGACTAGATATAAGGAAAAAAATTCTTTATTGTGAGGGCGGTCAAACAGTGGAAGAGGCTTCCTAGACAGGTTATTGATGCTCCATTCCTGTCAGTGTTCAAGAGGCATTTGGACAATGTCCATATGAATATGCTTTAATTTTTTGTTTTCCCTGAAGTGGCCAGGCAGTTGGACTAGATGATCTTTGAAGGTACCTTCTGTTGTGAGGAATGGGTTAAAAGTGGAAGATTGTCAAGGAGAATGGGATCAAAATGGCAGACTGGCAAGAAGGGTTGTAAATACACTCAAGTGACCTTGCAGCTGGGAATGCATAAAGTCTGGGGAGTAGTAAGGTAGAAAAGCACATAAATTTTACCTATTGCTGTTTCTGCTTTGTGTGTTTGGCAAATAGCTCATCATGACATGTTTGGTAGACTCACAGGTTCCCTATCAGATGTGCTTGAGCTCCTGCCTTTGGTACAGAGAAGATTAAAGAAGCACAATGAGGATCGCAGCATGGTGGTAAAAACTGTGCCTGCATGAACTCTTGATAAATAGGTGTAAGCAGCAGGCTTCCTGTCCTTATCTCAACCCATGAGCTTTTTTCTATCATTTTTTCTCCTCCTGTTCTGTGAGGAGAGCTAGTGAGAGAGCATTGTGGTAGAGCTCAGCTAGCCATCAGTATGAAACCACCACAAAGACCAAATAGAAACTGAGAGAATTGCATCAGACAGGGTGCTAGAAGTGATCCCAACCTTGCTAGACTGCCTTGGAGTTTTCTGGATGTACATTAACAGGTATGAGCAAAAGGCATGCCAGATTTATTCCCATAATTTAATAGTACAGAGTGGGCTCGGACCAGGCTCTGCTTAGTCTAATGTATTTATTAAGTCTGCTTACTTCATTAAATCTGATTGTGCTAAGCTTCTCTGCACAGCTTTCTCTGTACCTTGTAGGACAGAGCTTACACTGAGTATAAACAGTGGTGTGTATAAACATTTTGTGTGTCTTCCATTGAGTTTCATTGGCCAAGTCTTTTTTCTGGCCTAGCAGGAGTTATTCCTGTTATGGTCTCCAGCACAACCGCTAACAATGCCTTATGTTCTTTCTCCTTCTCAGCATGTTGCTTCCTGTGACATTTTCCATAATATCTTCAGCTAGTCCTTAGCCTTGTGGGAAACAGAAGCAAATCATCTTTTTGAACTCAGACCACACAAACAGAAGGCTGAAAGCATTACAGCAAAATGTATTTCTGAGCAAAGGCTGTTCAACATAAACATATTACCATTCAGTTCCAGACATGAAAAACCGTCTCCCCCTCTAGCTCTTTTTCTTCTGTCCTCCCATCCTCCTGAGGAAAACAAAGCAAGCAAACAAACAAACAAAAACAACAACAACAATAACAAAACCCCACAATGTTATTTCTGGAGGATAATAACAATAATAAAAGAATTGTGGCCAAGACATAAGAGTAGAATTTCATCCAAATATCTGCACATGTGGGAAACACAAATTATATTAGTGCACATAATGAAAACACACACATTGTAAGTGTTACTAGTTAGAGATATACAAACTGTAACACTTAAGTCCATGGAGCTGAGTATCAGCTGGCATTAATCATCAAAGTTCTGTCAGTTGCAGTGGACTCCAGTCCTCTGCCACCAAACTTTTGAGATGCTTCCCAGCTATAATATTAGATACAGTACTGTAGGTACTGGTTCACACTCCCAACTGTGATTTTGAATTGGTGCACACTAGGCTCTTAGCTGGGCAAGTCACCCATGTATTCTGGGAAAACAACAAGCTAGTCAGAAGGGACATCAGCACCCAGTGACCTACATAAAAACAGCAAAATAAAATTGTAAAATGTAATTTCCCTAGGATAATACTGACCTTCGGAGATCAACTCGCCTAACTGCTCTTAGTATTTAGAAGAAACAAGACACTCTCACAAGAGTGCTTTAACCCATGCAACTCTCCCTCTCCCTAAGTCAGGCTAGACTTTCATCTGAGAATTTTTGGAATTGTTCAGAAACCCTGCTGCTGTTATGTTTTGCTAAAAAATAGAATCACAGTGCTTGATGAGTCAAGAAAAAAAGAACTCTGCCACTGGTGGTGAATTCTTCACATGCATTAGCTAGTTTGTATGGGTTATGTAATTAAGTGATACTAAGCAGAAAGATGAGCCTACAGAAGTCAAGACTCAGGGTCATTGCATTTCAGGGTAATCACTATCAGCACTGTGCAATGAAGAAGACATACTGTCAGGCTTAACTGCACAGCAAGTCCAAATATTTGGCTTCAATGACAGCAAGTGTGCAGTTGTTCTGTAGTATCACGTCAACTTCATCTAACTGATGAGAAAGACCTATCAGGATTTGAAGAATTAGTAAAAAAATCCAACAGTTCCACAATTACCTTCAATAAGAGAGAAAAGAATTAATTTCACTTATATTCTTATAAAAAATCTGAGGTGGAAGAAAAATATAATTGGAAATAGAACTCAGAGTAGCCATCCCAAACAAAAGGTTCTAAAATCTCATTTCTAAACTTATAATAACTATGTATAACCCTATCATAAAACATCAGTGTGAAAAGGCAATGTTGAACCTTTTCCCATTGGCCTCTGCCCATTGATCCAACCTGTTCAGGTCCCTCTGCAGGGCCTTCCTACCCTCTGGCAGATCAACATTTACCCCCAGCTAGGTGTCGTCAGCAAACTTACTGAGGGTGCACTCAATTCCCTCATCCAAGTCATCAATAAAGATATGAAAGAGGATGGGCCCCAACACTGACCCCTGAGGTGCAACACTGGTGACCGGTAACCAGTAGGATTTCACTCTGTTCACCACCACTCTCTGGGCCTGGTTGTCCAGCCAGTTTTTAGCCCAGCAAAGCGTGTCCCTGTCCAAGCCATGGGCAGCCAGCTTTTCCAGGAGGATACTGTGGGAGACCATGTCAAAGGCCTTGCTGAAGTCTAGGTAGACTACATCAACTGCCTTTCCCTCATCCACCAGGCAGGTTACCTGGTCATAGAAGGAGATGAGGTTGGTCAGGCAGGACTTGCCTTTCATGAACCCATGCTGGCTGGGCCTGATACCCTGGTTGTCCTGTGTATGCTGCATGATTGCATTCAAGATAACCTATTCCATCATCTTTCCTGGCACCGAGGTCAGGCTGACAGGCCTGTAGTTCCCCGGGTACTCCTTACAACCCTTCTTACAGATGGGTGTCACATTGGCAAGTCTCCAGTCATCTGGGACCTCTCCAGGTGACCATGACTGCTGACAGATGATGGAAAGTGGCCCAGCAGTCACATCCGCCAACTCCCTCAGCACTCTTGGGTGGATCCCATCTGACCCCATGGACTTGTGATAGTCCAGGTCTCTGACTGTTTCCACCTGAACTGTGGGGGTTTTCTTCTGCTCCCCATCCCAGAATTCCAAGTTGGGAGGCTGAGTACTCCGAGGGTAAGTAGTCATCTGCAGCTGTAGGATGGCCACAATAATTACTATTACAATTAATATAGAAACTACTCAGACTCTATTATAAAGACAACTGGCACTCAAATTTGTCTTACATACCCAGAAACATACAAGTTATTCAGGCAGAATGTGACAGATAAAATTAATAAGAAAACCTGCATTCAAACAATAATATTTTATGAGACAAAATTATATTGCTATGTTTATATGATACATAAGAATATTTCTTTTTATATATAATTTACAGAATTAGGTTATGCTTAATCCTGTCACAAGATTTATTATAATTGCTACAAACTCAGTGTTACACCCAGGGTACTTGAAATCACTAGTCAGGCCTAGCATAGAATCATAGAATCATAGAATCATAGAATCATAGAATCATAGAATGGTTTGGGTTGGAAGGGACTTTAAAGATCATCTAGTTCCAACCCCCCTGCCATAGGCATGGTTGCCACCCACTAGATCAGATTGCCCAGGGCCTCATCCCACCTGGTCTTGAACACCTCCAGGGATGAGGCATCCACAACCTCTCTGGGCAACCTGTTCCAGTGCCTCACCACGCTCTGAGTGAAGAATTTCCTCCTAACCTCTAAATCTCCCCTCTTTCAGTTTAAAATCATTCCCCCTTGTCCTACCATTATCTGACTGAGCAAAAATTTGCTTTCCATCTGTTTTATAAGCCCCTTTTAAGTGCTGAAAAGCTGTAATGGGGTCACCCTGGAGCCTCCTCTTCTTTAGGCTCTCAGCCTTTCTTCATAGGAGAGGTGCTCCAGCCTTCTGATCATCATTGTGGTCTTCCTCCGAACCCACTCTAACAGCTCCACATCCTTCTTGTGCTGGGGGCCCCAGACCTGGATGTAACACTGCAAGTGGGGCCTCTCAAGGGCAGAGCAGAGGGGAACAATCACCTCCCTCGACCTGCTGACCACTCCTCTGTTGATACAGCCCAGGATGCAGCTGGCCTTCTGGGCTGCAAGCATGCACTCTGGCTCATGTTATGCTTTTCATCCACCAGAATCCCCAAGTCCTTCTCTGCAGGGCTGCTCTCAGTGAGTCCTCCCAGTCTGTACTCATGTCTGGGATTGCCCCGACCCAGGTGTAGCACCTTGCACTTGGACTTGTTGAACCTTATTAGGTTCACGTGGGCCCACTTCTCAAGGTTGACCAGGTCCCTTTGGATGGCATCCCTTCCTTCTATTTTATCAACTGCACCACTCAGCCTGGTGTCATCTGCAAACTTGCTGTGGGGGCACTCGATCCCACTGTCTATCGCATTGATAAAGATATTAAATGGTACTGGTCCTAGGACAGATGCCTGAGGGACACCACACTTCACCAGTGTCCACCTGGACATAGAGCCATTGACCACCACTCTGTGTGCAGCCTTCAAAACAATTCCTTATCCACTGAATGGTCCACACATCAAATCTCTCTCTCCAATTTTTAGACTAAGATGTTATGTGGGACCATGTTAAAGGCCTTGCAGAAGTCCAGGTAAATGACATTGGTGTGGAATAATTGCCCGAGGTGACTTAGAAATTAAACATATATTCACATTTTAAAGACAAGTTACAGCATTGAAGAAGCTTCCAGGGTGGAATGTAGCTGCACTGCATAGAAGTTCCCTAGGCCTCCAACCTTATATGTTGATCACACTGGGGGAACTTGGTATGCTGACTTTAAGAGGAACTGTACGGAGTGTGGAGCGGAGTGGAGACACCGTGGCCAGGCTGTGTGATAAGATGGGAACTTGATTGTTCTTGTGCACACTGAAACTGATAAGCTGCACATTTGCTACCCTGAGCAAATGACCTGTCATGTTTTTGACAAAATGTTGTCCTTTGGTGAACTTTTCCCATTATAATATCATTACAATACCAAAACGTACCTCCATCCCAAAGGCTACCCACCTCCAAGGTGTGACCACGTCTCACTGAGCTTGCACTTTAAATTTTTTCTAGTCTATACCTTTAAAGCAAAGTGAGAAAAATTTTTACCAATCGTAACCAAGATATGCATGACTAGAGTTACTCAAGCTCCACTTAAAAGATATAAAATAATATAAACTGACATAAGAGAGAGAGGATGTTAGGGAAGATACCATCACATAAGGAAAGATACCTTCTGACTTCTGGGATCAGTCAATGGGCTGAGCCTCTCTTCCCCACCCCACCCTCCACCCCATGCCCCCATCGGGACGCCTTTGTGTAAGATTTGATCACTTGGTTATGCTAAGTGCCTCACCAGGAAACTTAGAAATCTCTATAGAGTTGCTTTATACTTTTTAACATGTTTATAGCCAGGCTGAGTTACTCATACTTCTGGTATTTGTATGTACTTTGCAGACATTGAATTTATCACTGGCAATCCAAAGAACTTCATACCTATTGCTTTAATAAATTGCACTACTCATTATATCTAGGTAGTTCATTAAATCAGGTGGTTCTCATTGAATGCAACCAGACTCTTTAAGAATGGCCATGGTAGTTCATGGAACATGACTAGACCGAGGGTGTATTATATTCTTTGTGCATCCATAATCATGATAGTTCAGTACCCTGAACGTGACCAGACTTATAACAACTAACTAGCTGGGGCATCACTCCCAGTTACTTTAATCTTTAATGCAACACATTGGTCAGTCTTCCCTTATCAACTGATGCAGTCACTCCATCATAGAAGGCCACCAGATTGATCAGGAATGATTTGCCCTTGGTGAAACCATGCTGGTTGTATCAGATCACCTCTTTGCCTTGGATGTACTTTGACATTGCTTCCAGGAGTATCTCTTTCATGATATTCCCAGGCACAGAGGTTATTTTTACTGGTCTGCAGTTCCCCAGGTACTCCCCTCTACCCTTTTTTTCATAGAATCGTAGAATATCCCAAGTTGGAAGGGACCCATAAGGATCATCTAGTCCAACTCTTGGCACCGCACAGATCTGCCCAAAGTTTAGACCATGTGACTAAGTGCACAGTCCAATCGCTTTTTAAATTCAGACAGGCTTGGTGCAGTGACTACATCCCTGGGGAGCCTGTTCCAGTGTGCAACCACCCTCTCGGTGAAGAACCTCTTCCTGATGTCCAGCCTAAACTTCCCCTGCCTCAGCTTAACACCATTCCCGTGGGTCCTATCACTGGTGTTTACAGTGAATAGGCCACCTGCCTCTCCACTCCCCTTCGCGAGGAAGTTGTAGACCACGATGAGGTCCCCCCTCAGCCTCCTCTGGGCTGAACAGGCCCAGTGACCTCAGCCGCTCCTCATACGTCTTCCCCTCTAGGCCCTTCACCATCTTCGTCGCCCTCCTCTGGACACTCTCCAACAGTTTAATGTCCTTCTTGTACTGTGGTGCCCAGAACTGCACACAGTACTTGAGGTGAGGCCAGACCAGCACAGAGTAGAGCGGGACAATCACCTCCCTCGACTGACTAGCGGTGCCGTGCTTGATGCATCCCAGGATATGGTTGGCCTTCCTGGCTGCCAGGGCACACTGCTGGCTCATATTCAACTTGCTGTCAACCACAACCCCCAGATCCCTCTCTGCGGGGCTGCTCCCCAGCATCTCATTGCCCAGTCTGTATGTATAGCCAGGGTTGCCCCATCCCAGGTGCAGGACCCGGCACTTGCCTTTGTTAAATTTCATGTGGTTGGTGATTGCCCAGCTCTCCAATCTGTCCAGATCTCTTTGCAAGGCCTTTTCACCCTCATCAGAGTCCACAACTCCTCCAAGTTTGGTGTCGTTGGCAAATTTGCTCAAAACACCTTCTAGTCCTACATCCAAATCATTTATAAAGACATTGAAGAGGACTGGCCCTAAAATGGAGCCTTGAGGGACCCCACTAGTGACCATCCGCCAGCCAGATGTGGCCCCATTAACCACAACCATTTGAGCCCTGCCCGTCAGCCAATTGCTCACCCATTGTATGATGGTTTTGTTAAGTTGTATGCTGGACATTTTGTGCAGTAGGATCCTATGGGAAACCATGTCAAAAGCCTTGCTGAAGTCCAAAAAGATCACAACAGCTGGTTTCCCTTGGTCAGCTAGACGGGTGATCTTATCATAAAAGGAAATCAAATTTATTAGGCAGGACCTACCCCTCATGAACCCATGTTGGCTGGGACCAATGACTGCATTGTCGCCCAGGTGCGCCTCAATAACTTCAAGAATCATCTTCTCCATAATTTTACCAGGCACTAACGTGAGACTGACAGGCCTGTAATTTCTAGGGTCTTCTTTCTTACCCTTCTTGAAAACTGGGACAACATTTGGGACAACATTTGCCCATTTTAAATGTGAGTCATAGCTGCTTCTGCATCTCACGACTTAATGTACAAACAGAAGCAAGCTCCAATCCTGAAGAGAAAATCTGCCTATTCTTTTAGCAATCAAATGTCAACACCTCATATTAGGCAACTAATTCTGAAATAAAAGCATAAAATTATGGACTCCCAGGTACCAATGTGGTTATACAGTTGATTGACTTGGTACTTCTGAATGTCTGGGGATGTTATATATTTTTCTTCTCTTTTGAATCTTGCTCTGTATTCCTTTACTACATTATTTGCTTTGAGTAAAGATCCTTCAGTTTGGTTTCCAATCACAATTGTAGCTTTAGCCATTTAAATATAATCTGGAAATTTTCATCAACAAAATTATCAGTTATTAATATGTTCTAAGATAATTCTTTAACAGCTCTACTGACATTCCCAAGATTTGTCTCATGTTTATGCATCTGTTGTGGTTTAACCCGGCTGGCAGCTAAACACCACACAGCCATTCACTCACCCTCTCCCCTCCCTGTCTGGGATGGGGAAGAGAAATGGGAAAGTGAAGCCTGCGAGTTGAGATAAAGACAGTTTATTAAGACAGGAAAATAATAATAATAATAATAATAATAATAATAATAATAATAGTATTAATAATAATAACGTGTAAGAAACAAGTGATGCACAATGCAATTGCTCGCCACCTGCTGACCGATGCCCAGCCTATCCCCGAGCAGCCGGCCCCCCACCCTGGCCAGCCACCCCTATCTATTGTTTAGCATGACGTCAGATGGTATGGAATACCCCTTTGGCCAGTTTGGGTCAGCTGTCCTGGGTCTGTCCCCTCCCAGCTCCTGCTGCACCCCCAGCCTGCTCGCTGGCAGGACAGAGCGAGAAGCCGAAAAGTCCTTGGCCTGGTGTAAACACTGCTCTGCAACAATTAAAACATCAGCATGTTATCAGCGCTCTTCTCATCCTAATCCAAAACATAGCACCCTACCAGCTACTAGGAGGAAAATTAACTCTGTCCTAACTGGAACCAGGACAACATCTATTCCTATACAGACATTTATTTATTTATTTATCTTGTTGCTAGGGCTAGCAAAGAGAGTATACCTATAGCAAAAATTATACTCACTTTTAAAGAAATTATTTGACAGTACTCATTTACATTTACTTGATTTCACTTAAATTATTGCAAATTACATCTGAATTACATCTAGCTATCTGTCTATTCCCCCTAGAATTCCTGTCATGCTTATGCATTTGTAGTTAGTGGGGTGAGTGATCTCCAGTCTTGCATCTTGGAGGGAAAAAAAAAAAAGAAAAAAAAAAAAAAGCATAAGAAGGAAATATTTGGGGATCCCAAATAAACTTGAAGAGTCTGAAATAATTTCTGAAAAGTAAAGACAGAATTTTAGTATGGAGTGATTTTTGATTCACTTCTATTCCTAAATATTTTTTTCTCTCTTTTTTTTTTATTTTTTATTTTCATTAGCAGTAATTACATTTTGGTTTAGATTTTGTTGTTATGGTTTGTTTGACAAGACATATCACTCAGACCTTAACCCTGTAAACAAACTACTCAAAGTAATGTTTACTGTGAGGAATAGATTTATACCTTGTTTATTCTCAACAACAGACAGTTTCTGGGAGGATCTCAGATAACATTAAGCAATATAAGCCTTCATAACATTTCTTCTTTCATTTCAACGTTATTTCATAATATATTTCTGTTAATATAAAAATAATAATAATAGTACCATGTCTTTAGTGTTTAAGGATCTCATTCTATAAACCTTATCTTTTTATTTTATATATATATATGTATGTGTGTGTGTATGTGTACAAGATGTTATTTTTATATAGCCATTTGTCTGCAGAGGCAATTTGGATGCTTCCCTGAATAGGAACTCAACAGCTCAGTAAATATGTGTTGAAACAATATGTTCATTCTTAATATTGTTCTTCTGAAACACTGTAAAGCTCCTTTACTTTATAACTGTGGATTTGTAATCTCTGTGTGGTAGCAGACTATCCCCATCCCCAGCGTTCAATGGGAGGGCTTTCTTTCCTTCTAATCATCATGGTTAGGAACTCCACAAACCTGAGTTTGTGGATATAGATTGTGAGACAGAAAGCTAAGGTGGAAAAATCAAATAGCCCAGGGAAACTTGTCTGGAGTCAAAGAACTCAAGCAAGCATACATCAAGGGTATTTGAAAGAACTCAGAAATGGCATTGATGGTTCAGTCTGCCTCACAAGTATTCCATTTTCCCAGTCAGAAGAGCCTTGATTTGGAGTACCACTAAAGATGCTCATAAGCAACATGAACCTCAAAAGCCACAGACTGGTCATCTCTAGTCCTTAATACACACAGAACATGTGAGTACTCTAGACCTATTTTTTAGTTGAAGAAAGTTTATCCAACTTAATCATAAAATATTCATGAAAATAAAACAGAGGGATAGATATGTTTTACTTTAAAAACAATTTATTTTCAAGAAATACTTTCTGGTACTAATTTACTAAAACATTGTGACCTTCCCTCAGTTTTTCCCTTTTGGAAACAGTATAAGAATTTTCAAATAAGATAATTATGGTCTGCTGAACTAGGGGACAATGAGAATTAAAAATAGCAATATTCTCCAGAATATTTTATGATGTCAAATATTTTCCAAAACCTAAAACCAAAGTTAATTAAATCCAGTCCTTAGCTCTGTGCACTAATCTACTACTTCAAATAAAGAATTGCAGACAAATGAAGGTGCTGGGTTAACATTAAAAAAAAAAACAAACAAACCTTTAGCATGAGCTTTTTGTCTACTCACGTTTCATAGTTTTGGCCAAAAACAGGAAAAGTAACCATCTATGTATCATCTCCTTTGTATCATAAACCATAATATTTATTATTTTCTTTTTCATTTTTTTAGATCAAATTATAGTATATCTTTTTTTTTTTTTTAATCCAGTCTCAACTGAAAAAAAAATAAACACAATCAAAGGATATAGTAGATTCTCAAATGCCTTAGACTTACAGGTATATTAAGCAGTTATTAAGCTTCTTCACAATTAAATGTTGTCATTCTGTTTCCAGTCTGGATTTGTTTGTTTATTTTTTCAGCTTTGGGAATGCTAGACCCTGTCAGGCCTTTAGTGTTATTCTAAAGATGATTTAAATTAAAAAACTCATCCCAGAAGGCCAGCTGCATCCTGGGCTGTATCAACAGAGGAGTGGTCAGCAGGTCAAGGGAGGTGATTGTTCCCCTCTGCTCTGCCCTTGAGAGGCCCCACTTGCAGTGTTACATCCAGGTCTGGGGCCCCCAGCACAAGAAGGATGTGGAGCTGTTAGAGTGGGTTCGGAGGAAGACCACAATGATGATCAGAAGGCTGGAGCACCTCTCCTATGAAGAAAGGCTGAGAGCCTAAAGAAGAGGAGGCTCCAGGGTGACCCCATTACAGCTTTTCAGCACTTAAAAGGGGCTTATAAAACAGATGGAAAGCAAATTTTTGCTCAGTCAGACAATGGTAGGACAAGGGGGAATGATTTTAAACTGAAAGAGGGGAGATTTAGAGGTTAGGAGGAAATTCTTCACTCAGAGCGTGGTGAGGCACTGGAACAGGTTGCCCAGAGAGGTTGTGGATGCCCCATCCCTGGAGGTGTTCAAGACCAGGTGGGATGAGGCCCTGGGCAATCTGATCTAGTGGGTGGCAACCGTGCCTATGGCAGGGGGCTTGGAACTAGATGATCTTTAAAGTCCCTTCCAACCCAAACCATTCTATGATTCTATGAACTCTTGTGCATGCAGGTTAAAGTACTCTTTTTATGTTTTTCTTGATTAAAATAAGTCCAGCTATAAGACTTGTTTTTTAGATCTCCAATTGCTCTTCGCATTCTTTCTGGAACACTTTTAAAGCTCAACTTTTTTGACTTTTTGTCTTTTTGATATCCATAGAGACAAGGCAATAACAACATGAGACAGCATACCTTCATATTCCTACCCATTACTCCCTTAATTATAATGACTGTGTTCCTTCCCTTATCTATGGGTGTGTTATAGTCATTACCTGAAGATCCTTAGAGTACATCTTTCTATCATTTATACATAGTCCACACTATTTGCTGTATAAGTACCCCTTCATTCAAGTATACAGGAGCACGTTATATCACCTCACCCAAGGAAATGCCACAAAGAGAACATCGTTTAGAAACAAAATACCCGAGTATTTTCTGACCTAAATTTTGATCTCTTGCGTATTTCACCATCCATATTTACAATTCATTAGCAAGGAAATATTGACAGTAAAATATCAAAACATTTGCAGACAAGTTGCCTCCACTTACCTGACATAGCAGATTAACTGTAAATCCATTTAACATGTTCTGAATCAACTGAATGTAGTACTATTTCATTAAATGTGTGATACTAAGGACTGGGGATGGGAATTAATTTTCTCACTCTTCCAATCACACTATAATAATTTAATTATGCTTTTTATTTATTTATTTATTTTTAAATCATATTTGTTTGGCATGGCATATCTTCATAGAGTATTTAAAGCTGATACTATCATCCTGTAGGACTGTATTAATTAAATTTGGCTTTCGTAAGACTTTGAGCATTAAAAATATGTTAAAACATTCTTCAAACTTTCAATTATTCTAAATTGGTAAGGTATATCAACTGAGAAGTAATATTCATAAGACATCAGATCCAAGTTAAGGATTGAATTCTTATTTCCCACTCACATAAAAAAATATCTATTTGTCTTATTATGGTTTCAAACCTTTTAAACATTATCAACAAGCTGAATGATATTTGCTCAATAACATCAAATTCACCTACTGCTCTGAAATTTGTTGACCTAGGTATGGCTGGCCTGTGAGATGGTTTCATACTCATACTACTTGAGGAATATCAACTGAGAAATACACCTCACATTTTATTTTTTCCCCAACCAAGAACAAAAATAAAAACAAAACAAAACAATAAACCACCACCACCACAACAAAAAACAGTCAACATTAAAATAATATGGGATATCAAGCACAGAAACAAAATATTGAAGACACACTATGTACTTTTACTCACACGTTTGGTGTCAATACACAGATATTTACACACTTAGTCACATGGTCTAAACTTTGGGAAGACCTGTGTGGTGCCAAGAGTTGGACTAGATGATCCTTATGGGTCCCTTCCAACTCGGGATATTCTATGATTCTCTGATTCTATGATTCTATGATATTTGGAGACCCTTGTTATGCCCTTCTATTCTAAAGGTCTGTGTTACTTCAAGACTGTCAAACCTAAGTTTTCTAGTGAAATATTTGAGGTGCTAAACACAACGCTCATGGTGTTTGAGAAAACTATGCCTTCCATAAACAGTACTCAATGTGCATATAAGCACATTCTTTCCTTAAGGCACAGCTGATAGATTCCTACAAACATCAGTCATATCGTTAGGAATTCTTTTATTGCAAGTAATGATTCCTTCTGCCAAGACTTTAAAGCTGAAACTAGTTCTGTAGAAGAGTTATTGTGTGCAAGTCTACAGCAACAAATCAAAGTATGGCTATTTTAGTTCCATTACTGCTGAATGCTTGAAAAATGGTGTTTGAATATGATAAAAGCCACCTATTGCCATCATGAAAGCTTACACAGATAGAAAGCTGAAGCTGAGCAGGATCTTGCTTTTTAAAAATTCTGTGGTTAAAGTAAATTCAATAATAAAAAGAGAATTAATAAACGAGAGGTATTTAATTTGAAGCTATTAATTAATACTATGACTATACTTCATCCTCTGAAGGGGGGGTTGGGGGGGGGAAGGGGAAGAGATGGATCATAAATAAAGGCACATTTAATATGCGTTGTCGGTTCTAACTCACATACCATGGTATATCTGAGATGCATTGAGAAATCAAGTTGTCAGGCACTAATCTAGTTGTACAACAGATTTTCCTGCAATTTCAATGAAAAAAATAAGTTTCTATCTTGTTTCTATGAAGAAAAATCAATATAACCATTTGACACCACATTTTTATTAAATTTGAAAAGAGAAAACTAAAGTCTTGGTCAGAGAACTCACACAATAATCAAAATAACAGTCTAACCCTATAGAATCATTGAATGGTTTGGGTTGGAAGGGAACTTGAAGATCATCTAGTTCCAACCCCCTGCCATGGGCAGGGATGCCATGAACTAGATCAGGTTGCCCAAAGACACATTCATCCTGGCCTTGAACACTTTCAGGGATAGGGCATCCACAGCTTCTCTGGGCAACCTATTCCAGTGCCTCACCACTCTCATAGTGAAGAATTTCTTCCTAATATCTAATCTAAATCAACCCTCTTTTAGCTTAAAAACAATACTCATTGTCCTGTCACATTACCCTTTGTTCCTGGTAAAGCATCCCTCCCCATCTTTCCTGTAAGCCTCTGTTAAGTACTGGAAGACTGCTATGCTCCCCAGAGCATTCTCAAGCTAAATAACCCCAACTTTCTCATCCTGTCTTCAAATGAGAGGTGCTCCAGACTTGCTATCATTTTTGTGGCCCTCCTCTGGATTCATTCAAACATGTCGACATCTTTCTTGTGCTGGGGCCCTACAGCTGAATGTAGTATTCCAGGTAGGGTCTCACGAGATTGGAATAGAGGTGGAAAATCATCTCTTTCAGTTTGCTAGCTGCACTTTTTTTGATGCAGTCCAGGATACTTTTGGCTTTCTGGGACTGTAAGACCCCATTGCTGGCTTACATTGAGCTCTGTCACTGACAATGTTAAATTGTGCCTGTTCCAGTACAGACCCCTGAGGGATATAGCTCGTCACCATGTCTCCACTTGGACATCATCTACGAAGAAATCTCTGTAGAAGAACCCTGCTGCTTTCTGCAACTTTTGAATCAAGCTCCTGATTCCACAGATGAAAAATAAGTTAAATTGAAGATGATATAAATGTTCAGTAGACACTACACAGCTGGTTGGTATTTTCATTTTGAATACAATTTAGGTCCAAGAATTTTTTGTAAGTTCAGATGTATCTTACGACTTCGCAGTCATTCACCAGATGTACCCTTGGTAGGCTGCAGACACATTTACCCATTTCACCTGCAGTCTGAACCATCATGCAGAGCAATATTAGCATGGTCTGGAGCCTAGCCCCACCATAGCTTCAGCATTGGTCTGGAAGAAACTGTACAGCTTTACAACTTAACAAGACTATGTAGCTGACTCCTGCATCTGTCAGCGAGGACTGATATAGCATATACTGTGAAGGATCTCATAAAATAATTTTGTATTTTTAAAGAGAATTAATCTACCAATCTATTTTGTAACCACCTTGAATGGAGTTCAATTAGAGTTTAGAAAAACACAATTGAAAACAAACTGGAGAAAAAAAAATGTTTTTCTTTTTTAGGGTGGGGATTATATTAAACATACTTAAAATTGCATTGCAACTTTTAAGCATATCAGACATTAACATACGACACCATGAATCCATTTCTGGGAACCTAAAAAAAATGAAAGAAAAACTTCAGTTTTTTGGAGACATGAAAATTTTTTAACAACTGAAAGACATTTCAAGGCATACTACTTCTGAAATTCTGTTTTTATGCTGCGTAACAACAGTCACTGTAGACACAAAACCATTGAAATACATTATTTTTTCTTGAAAATTAATCTGATCAGAGAGGATGTTTGAGAAGGATGTATCCAGAGGATATCCTATCTATTGTTTAAAGCAGATGCCCTTAGAGATCTTTTTTCAGAATACAAAAAATGTTATTTTAAGTTCAGTGAATGCAATCATGAAAACCTGAACAAAACACAGTGTGATAAATGTTGGCTTTAATGGCTCTGCATGTATACTTTAAAATTTAAGTTGCATTTTATTACTTCATCTTATGCTGGGCTTTCTTTCAAAAGGACACTGTATTTTACAACTGCAAGTTTCAGTTACACTACAGTAGGAAAGCAAAGCCGTTCAGTAGTTACTTTGAGCTAAGGCAATTGCAAACACCTAGAAATTTAAAAGTTTCATCAGCGTCTTTTTATCTCATTTCAAAATCTTGGACAGAAGGAAATGCTGCTGCAAACGTCTTCAGAATTGATTATCACAGTTGTTTGCATCTCATCATTGTAATTCTGAAGTACTAGAAAGGAACTAAGTCAAAACGTATTTTTCCCCACATGAAGTGTCTGATATTTGCCTATCCTTAAACTTCCAGACTAAAAAAATAAATTAATATAATAAATATATACTATATACTGTATAGTATATCGTATACAATATGTAAATACATATTTTGTGCACATATATTGTATACTGACATTCATGGGCTTTTTCAACCAGATAGTCTTAAACATGACCCCATGTTGTCCTTAAGTTGGAAAATGCACCATTGATGAACAGTTATGGACATGAAGCAAAGTATGGTTTATCAACATCAAAATACTTTTCCTGATTTAGATTGCAATTTCCAGCTCATGAACTGGAAAAGTAATAAAAAAGAAAAGAGTCTTATAAAGAGCCCATAGAATATACTATAACATCACACCACAGTGTAGTGTGATCTAGTCCAGTCCCTCTCTCAGAGGAAGTCCAACTTATATCAGGTTGTTCAGGGCCTTGTCTAGGCCAGTTGAAGTATTCCTAAGACTGGAAATATCACAACCACTCTGGGAAATCAGCTCCAGGGGCTGATCCCCCTCCTTCTGGAAAAGATTTTTTCTAATATCTAAAGGGGAATATCTATGTTCCAACTTACATCTGTTGCCTTTACCCTACCACTCTGTTGAAAAAGATTTAGGCTAGATCTGTTGTTTACCCTCCTAGTAGGTAGTTGAATACAGAAATTAGATCTCCCTTCAAGGTTGAACTAACCCAGCTCTCTCTGTCACTCCTTGTGCATTTTGTCTTCCAGTCCCTGTTCCTGCTGAACTTCCTCTAGCATGTAAAACTGCCCATCTTGTATGGGGAAGCCAAAAACTAGACGCAGTGCTCCAGATGTTGTCTCATCAGTGCCAAACAGATAGGAAGGATCCCTTATATGGATCTGCTGGCTACTCTCTTACTAATTCAGCCCAGGATGCTGTTGTCCTCTGCTGCAAGGCAATATTGTCAGCTTATGTTCAACTTGTCTACTAGGACTCTATGTCCTTTTCCCTGGAGAGTTCCTTTCCACCTAGCTGGTCCCCAGCTTGTACCACTGCATGGGACTGTGCATGTGTCTTTTTTTTTTCTTTTTTTTTTTTTTTTTTGAACTGGATGAGGCTTCCCGCAGGGTGCTCCTCTACCATGAAGAGTCTCCTTGGAATAGCAACTCTGCCCTCCAAATGGATGAGTCAGACACTTTCTCACTGTCCAAGTTATTAATAAAGACATTGAACAGCATATTTCAAGCTTATTTAGAAGAGATTCAGTTCTACAATTTCTTTGGGCAAGATTTGGACATAATTTCCTGAGCAAATTTAGAACATTTTTTCTAAAACATTTATTGAGCAAACAAGTACAAACTGCTTCATCTGAAGACTCATTCCTGTCATTATAAATTAAAAAAGGAGGGCAGATAAGCATCAACAGCACGATAACCCAAAGCACTATAACCAGAAATTTGGAAGATTTGGGCCTTAAATGTTTCTGCTATGGCTCTAGATGTGTCAAAAGCAGTAAGTTACAACCCTGCCTTCTAGCATTACAACTCAAATACTGCTAATTTTCCAAGAAAGAGAATCAGCAGGTGGAATGCATGTTAGAGTCCTATCATGATCAAAAAATATTTCTCACAGGAGCTGAAGTACTTCACACACTCTTGCATAAGGAAAATTAGGAAGAGAAGAAATCCCATTGAAATCATTTGGTTTTGGTACTGATGTAAATGAAGTATTTGGAGAATTTTTAGTTCCTTGATCATGCTGCATAGCAAATCTGAAATAGAACTGGCTCTCAGAAAAAGTCAGATATGCCAAATCTGAGAGTTCATTACTTAACAGATCCAACTGTCCAGTTCCACCCATGGCTTAGAGTACCACAATACTCTGCAATGAGTGAAACATTCTCTATTAACTGTTATTTCTAATATATTGTCCACAACAACTTGTTCAGAAGAAGCTCTGACAGAGCTGAAGGAAATTATGCATCAGTTTAATTCAAACACTTGCTTTTCAAAATTTGAATTAAGTTGTATTTCCTTTACTGAGTCAACAAAATCAGAATCTTTGGAATGTAAAAGGGAGCTGTTTTCAGATGCTGAAATTTAATATAAAATGTAGGGTATATAATGCTCAGAGAAAAATGTAGGGTATATAAAGCTGCAAAATTCATTACAGAATTAATTAAAAAGGTCAGTAGGAATGGACCCTTGACTAAAAAGCTCGTGCAGTCTACTTATCTTTGGTTTTAGATATAAAGATTTTTTGTTGTTGTGGGAAGAAGAACTAAATGCAGCCAAAATAAATGCTAAAATTATTGTTATGAGCAACAAATAAATAACAATTCTCCTTGTACACAGTGTATGTCTCAAATAATAGTCCTCAAATAATTTAGCTCAACTAGGTTGTAAATTACCCATTACTCTTGAACTACGTGAGTAAAAGCCGTATAAAATGATTTAAATATCTCCAGGGTCATATCTGAAAATCTAGTTTTGGAGAAAAAAAGAAAGAAAATATTGAATATTTATTGAAGCTTTTTCTAATTTGTCCAGAATGTGAAATTCTGATTTTTGTGAAAAAACATTGCTTTTCTTAAATAAGTACTTCATATTTTTTAAATCTCTTTTCCTTTCTTCTTTTATAAAAATAGGCTTTAAACAGTTATATTAATTGAGTTAAATATGGTTGGAACATTCAGAAAACATTCAATTTTATGATACACAAAAGCCCTGTAGTTGACTATAGTATAATTGTAAAAAATTCACTTCCACAGAGGAACTCTTAAAAAGGGAAGGATGATTAAAGAAAGGAAAAAAAAAAAAAAAAGTATTTGAAAACATGTCTTGGGAAGGAGAAGAAAAAAATCCAAGTCCTTAGTAGCACCAAAGATAATGGCTTTATGAAGAAAAAGGTGGTTTTTTGTTTGTTTGTTTTTGTTTTTTCCTACATATACTGTTTATTGTCTGTCTTATCATCTTATTATTTTTTTCTTAACTTTTTACCTCTTCCATACAGCCCATACTATTAGCACTGCTATATTTAATTTTGTATATGTAACGTCCTACTTTTTAGTTTACTCATCTGTCTAAAGCTTGTTGTGTATCTATCTGGGAACTTTCCCCTATTTATCACCTCAGAGAAAAAGAATCACAAAAGCTCTGCTCAGAGAATTATATTTACAAGGGAACAGCAAATTCTGGGTATTAGCCATCCTTTGATCTTTAATTAATGACTCAGCAAGGCTGTAATTTCAAGATCCTATCCTGCCCTGTTTAATGAAAATGGTCTCCTATAGGCTTGATACATACCTTGATAACCAGGTATGTTCCGTAGAAAGGGCATATACAACAGACAGCAAAAATACTCAATAAAAGAGAAAAATAAAAATGTAATTAAACTATGATTTCATGCAAATAAAGCTTCATAGCTAATTTATCTAAAAACATGAAGACTAACTGACATTAATAGTATGCTTGAGAATGAAAACATTAAAACACCACTACAGGTTTAAAAATGAAACATATATAGTGGTTTGCAGGAGTGTTTGTTTAGCAGATGGAAATCCTAAAGGCTATTTCAATAAAGTCTGTCTCATCTTTCACTGATCACATGGGAAAGTATTATAATAGTGATACTAACATTTCAGCCATGTCATTTCTGAGATTTAAAGTTAGCTCTCTTCTAACAAGAAACATTCAGAAACAATTGCTTTGTAAATCAGGTACTTGGCAACAAAAATAGCCCTTCAAAATTAGGAAGGTACAATCTTTTCAAGAGAAATAAATCACTCAGGCACTAAGTAGATACATTTGCCTTTATCTACCCAGAAAACAACGTGAAAAGTTAACATGAGGGTTGTGGACCTCTTGAGCAGAGAGAGGAACCAGCTGGTATTGTGTATGAAGAAAATTCAGCCACTGAGCTTGTGGGAATGGGTTTGTCTGCTTCAGCTAAGACGTTTAAATTAAAACACCATCCTGTTGAGGCTGCAGGAGAAGAGGACCGTGGCATTTAAACCATGTGGTCTAACACAGACTTATTAGCCAAGAACCCCTCTTCAGGCAGCTTCACTAATCTGAAGAGGGCCCATTTTTTACCTTTATTATTTAGGACTGAAATTTTTACCATTTTTTAGACAGCTAGTACAATACCTCCCTAAGCAGTAATGGAGAGGAGAACAAAAAAGTTAACAAAACACCTATTCCCAATTGAATTTCTGGCCTGTGAATAGAAGGACTGCCAAATAATGGCTACTTTTAGTGACCTTAGTACATTACAAAAACTAGTATATCCTCATGATCGTCTCACAGAACCAACAAAAATCACAGACATTTTTGGGACAGCATTACCAAGTAACAAGCGACATTAATATATGTTTAATGAAGACATGATATGTCAAACCAATAAGACTCCAGATGAATTAAGGATAGACATGGAAATTAAACAACTTGCCCATTTTAGTTCAGGGCATATTCTCTCCATCTTTGGCCTTGTAGGTTGTTTTGCATTGCTGCCAACCCAGTTTTCATAAAATATATTTCTGTACTTTTCAGTATGTGTAGTGACTTACAGTACCAATATCTGGCTAAATATATAGCGTGAAAACAGGTGTTTGATGATCCTACTGAATTTGAAAGCAAATTCAATGTCAATTCATTTATCATTCTTGGGACAGAACAGATAGCGTGGCTAGTAGATCACTGCAGATTAGTCAAGAAAACTTGTTTCAGTTCTTAGCTTAGGCAAAGTATTTCTTTGTGCTATGTTCTTATAATTTCACATCTCCAGAGGTGCTATTAGGACAATAACATTACTGTCTGTAAGGTGCTTAAATGCTACATTTAATGTTATCAAAATATTTGGATAGCAAAATATTTGATATAGAAAATATTTGTATATCAATGCAAGCCTAGTGATAACAGCCATGTTTATCAGGGAAATCTAGTATTGAAACAGCTGTAGATTTGTTCTACTATTTTTCAACATTTTTTTTTCTAACCCTCAACAGACTGATTTCTTGAAACTGATTCAAGAGAGTCCCGTTAACTAATATGACTTGTCTCTTTCATTTGGTTAATAGAGGTAAACAAACTTCTGTGGTGACAAAACAAGAATCGTAAGTCACAATAACAGGTAAGCTTTACAAGGCACTTAACAAATCAGAATACAAGAGGAGAAAAATCCCCTCATTCTGGGAATTTACAGTAATATAAACACAAAAATATTGCAAGGACCTAAAGATTCAGAGTCCTATACATTCAAATCATCCTGAATAAAATCAATGCCTTGCAGAGATGCAAGACCACAATCTATTTAATTGAGCATTTTTTTCATGTTTTTATTCCATACAGAATCACAGAATCACAGAATCATCTAGGTTGGAAGAGACCTCCAAGATCACCTAGTCCAACCTCTGACCTAACACTAACAAGTCTTCCACTAAACCATATCACTAAACTCTCCATCTAAACATCTTTTAAAGACCTCCAGGGATGGTGACTCAACCACTTCCCTGGGCAGCCTATTCCAATGCCTAACAACCCTTTCAGTAAAGATGTTCTTCCTAATATCCAACCTAAACCTCCCCTGGCACAACTCTAGCCCATTCCCCCTCATCCTGTCACCAGGCACGTAGGAGAACAGACCAACCCCCACCTCGCTACAGCCTCCTTTATGGTACCTGTAGAGTGCGATAAGGTTGCCCCTGAGCGTCCTCTTTTCCAGACTGAACAACCCCAGCTCCCTCAGCCGCTCCTCGTAAGACTTGTTCTCCAGACCCCTCACCAGCTTCGTTGCCCTTCTCTGGACTCGCTCGAGCACCACGATGTCCTTCTTGTACCGAGGGGGCCCAAAACTGAACACAGTAGTCGAGTGGGGCTGTTTCCACCCCTGGGGCAGTTGATTCGAGGTGTACTGGATGCCTCTCCAAGTGAAAGCAAAATGTGGCCTGCACTCCGCTGCCAAAAGGATCAGGAAACATGCATTAGCAATATCAGTGGTAAAGATTCGCCTTTAAAAGACAAATGGACACTGATAACAAACAGAGCTCTGTTTATTTTATTCACACTTTATCCAAACAGTGTCAATTAGATCACCTTGAGTAGAGTGGGGGTAAAAAGTAAACCTAACTGCATAGAATAGTTCCCACTTGGTTGAAGAAAGGTCAGATTAATAAGGTCTTTTCTCTGATTTTTGCATTTTTGAATTGCATCCTTTAGGAAGATGTCATGAATGAGAAGAAAACCATTTCTTCAGCACTGAAACCTCACTACAACACTTGAAGAACACATGAAAGAGTGTGACTGAAATTTTCATCCCCAGTCTGAGGTCTGTCACAATCTTCTTTTTAGTAGTACATGTTAAATTGTAAACAAACAAACAAACAATATATATGTATATAAATATATATATATATTCACACAAGAAAAGGATTCAAAAGATAAGAGGTTTAGCATTCTAAAGGTTCATTCCAGAAGGTAATCTTAACGTCTGTTCTATTGCATGTTTCCAGGTCACCAATCCTTAAGTTGATTTTAAGCTTTCACCTGCAGGACACTTACCATTTTAAAATCACACAGCAATACGTCTCTTAGTATCCTCCCTTTGAGTATTGCTATGCAACAACATTTTTCATTTGCCATAAGGAAGAGCTTGAAGTGGTGGATCATCATATTTGATTGCTAAATATGCATAGCAATGGAACAAACATATACTTTTCACCTAGTATTGGGTTAATTCCCTTTTCCACACAAAGGCACAAGCAGTTCTTTGTTTACTATATGCATTTTGTCATTCCTTCCCTTCAGTAAGCAGCATCCATCTGTTACAGACAATCTTGATTTCAGGCACAGATAGTCCAAACAAGTGTTTTAGAGTGTTAAATGCCTCTGAAATACAGGATGGAGAGGAGAGGAGAGGAGAGGAGAGGAGAGGAGAGGAGAGGAGAGGAGAGGAGAGGAGAGGAGAGGAGAGGAGAGGAGAGGAGAGGAGAGGAGAGGAGAGGAGAGGAGAGGAGAGGAGAGGAGAGGAGAGGAGAGGAGAGGAGAGGAGAGGAGAGGAGAGGAGAGGAGAGGAGAGGAGAGGAGAGGAGAGGAGAGGAGAGGAGAGGAGAGGAGAGGAGAGGAGAGGAGAGGAGAGGAGAGGAGAGGAGAGGAGAGGAGAGGAGAGGAGAGGAGAGGAGAGGAGAGGAGAGGAGAGGAGAGGAGAGGAGAGGAGAGGAGAGGAGAGGAGAGGAGAGGAGAGGAGAGGAGAGGAGAGGAGAGGAGAGGAGAGGAGAGGAGAGGAGAGGAGAGGAGAGGAGAGGAGAGGAGAGGAGAGGAGAGGAGAGGAGAGGAGAGGAGAGGAGAGGAGAGGAGAGGAGAGGAGAGGAGAGGAGAGGAGAGGAGAGGAGAGGAGAGGAGAGGAGAGAAGAGAAGAGAAGAGAAGAGAAGAGAAGAGAAGAGAAGAGAAGAGAAGAGAAGAGAAGAGAAGAGAAGAGAAGAGAAGAGAAGAGAAGAGAAGAGAAGAGAAGAGAAGAGAAGAGAAGAGAAGAGAAGAGAAGAGAAGAGAAGAGAAGAGAAGAGAAGAGAAGAGAAGAGAAGAGAAGAGAAGAGAAGAGAAGAGAAGAGAAGAGAAGAGAAGAGAAGAGAGAGTTCAGTTGGAAGGCACCTTCAAAGATCATCTAGTCCAACTGCCTGGCCACTTCAGGGATAACAAAAAATTAAAGCATATTCATATGGACATTGTCCAAATGCCTCTTGAACACTGACAGGAATGGAGCATCAATAACCTGTCTAGGAAGCCTCTTCCACTGTTTGACCGCCCTCACAATAAAGAATTTTTTTCCTTATATCTAGTCTGAACCTCCCCTGGTACAGCTTAGTGCCATTCCCAAGTTTGATCATTGGTTACCAGGGAGAAGAGAACGGCACCTCCCTCTCTGTTTACCCTCCTCAGGAAGGTGTAGAGAGCTATGAGGTTGCCTCTCAGCCTTTTTTTCTCCAGAGTACACAACCCAAGTGTCCTCAGCCTCTCCTCACAGGACATGCTTTGTAGCCTTTTCACCAGCTTTGTTGGCGTCATCTGGATGCATATGAGGATCTTAACACCCTTTTTATATTGTGGAGCCCTGAACTGCACACAATATTCAAGCTGAGGCACACCAGCACTAAATATTGTGGAAGAATTGTGTCTTTTGACTGTCTGGCTATGTCATATGTAATGTACCCCAAAATGCAGTTTGTCCTCTTGGCTGCCAGGGCACACTGCTGGCTCACATTGAGCTTACTGACTACCAGCACCCTCAGTCTCTTTTCTGCTGAGCTGTTCTCCAGCCATTCATTTCCAGGCTGTACCCGTTTCCAGCATTAATCCATACCAGGAGTAGAACCCAGCATCTACTTTTGTTGAATTTCATGCTGTTTCTGATTGTCCAATCCTCCAATCTGTCTATATCCCTCTGCAAGGCTTCCAGAGAATCAACAGAACCTCCCAGTTTAGTATCACCACCAAACTTGCTGAGGATGCATTCCAGTTGTGCATCCAGATCATTGATAAAAATGTTGAACAGGACTGGACCTAGAATTGAGCTCTTGAGAATACTGCTAGTGACTGTCTGCTAACCAGATGTAGCCCCATTCACTACAGTGATATCACTCACCAATTACCGTCACAGGCAAAACAAACTCAGCGTAGGGAGATTAATGTAATTTATTGCCTACTAGTTAGAGGCTAGAGCGGTGAGAAACTAAAAGCAAACTAAAAATACCTTCTCCCCCTGTACATTCTCTTCTCCCTCCTCCCCACAAGCAGTGCAGGGGAACAAGGAATGAGGGGTGTGGTCGGTCCATAATTATTCATCTCAGCTGCTCTTTCTCTGTTACACTCTTTCCCTGCTCCAGAGTGGGATCCCTCACACAGGATGCCTTCCTTACAGAACTGATTCTGCATGGGCTTCCCACTGACTGCAGTAGCAGACTGCTACCAAAACCTGAACATATAAGCACAATACAGACTTGTACCCACAGAGGACCTCTCACAGATCACAGTGGGACACACTGCACACAAGCTAGAACATGCTAGAAAAAAAATGCAAATGCTGAGAAGAGCTGCAGAGCAGATGAGAGGATACTTTATTCTTTTTACCTTTATCTCAATGAGTCAATAAGTATTGATTTTTAGCAGAGAGGCACAGAAGGGCCATTATGGGTCAGAGAGGAAAACAGTTCATTTAGAGATAGAAATGCTTATTGGAGCTCTGGAGGTCATCTAGTCCAATTTACACCTCAAAGCAGGACTGTTTCCAGCATTAGATCAGGTTAGATATGTCTTCGCCTTTCTTAAAAAACTTTAAAATGGAGAGATTTGGGGCGCAGGGAAGAAGAAGGCATGGTGGCAATGGCAACACCTGTGCAATTTATAGCAAGGTGCCCCAGCCATATGAGAATCCACAATGATATGGCCACGTCTGGTTGGAACCAGTGCTAACCAGTGCTGGTTAGTATATCACATCAAAACCTCTTTTAATACTATCTGGTCCAGTGCTGGGACAGACCCTGAGCTTGTCTCTCTTGATTGAAAATTAGCTTTTATACTTGCTGATAAGGAAGTTAGCATGAGTTGAGGAAATCAGGATTTGTGTTCTGAGACTGAGACGTTTGGTGTCAATGAGCATTATGGATAGACAGGAAAACACAGCTTTCGTACTTACCACATCAGTTGTGCCATGGTTTAGGATGAAGCCCTGAGAGTATGCTTTAATTTCACTGCACTGTAGAACAAAACTCCTGCTGTTTAAATTAAAGCAAAAGTATTTCTGAGTGCAAACTGTTAAATATTGATAAGAGTCATTTGGAGAACAAAGGACTCCTGGAATGTGGACACCTCTGATATCCCTTGGCTTTGTGGAGTACCACACTGAACTGACCATGTATTGGCACTGTCATAGACACAGACAAGTTAATTTGAATGTTGACATTTACCTCAAATGCTACAGAAACAGGAAGAGAAACTGGACTCTGCTTTCCTTTCTTTCCCTTCAACATCCGTGGAGAAGATGCATTTCTTTTGAAAGTAGATGATTAATTCTATTCCCTCCGTGTGATGCATCATCATATAAGTGTACTCACATGACATAAAACATAGTAACTGCAATGTATTCAGGTGTTGTTTTCAAGGAATATCTGTTACTTTTGGAGCTTTATACTCATGTGGTTATAGCAGGGTCCAAATAAGGAAGAAGCAAAATGTGGACTTTCAGAAATGGACTGTTCCAATGATCAAGTGAAAGATGACAGGAAGCTAAAGGAACTTGTGTTGTTTAGTCTGGCAAGCGTATGTAAAGGGGATGTGACTGTTCTTTATAAATATGCCTGGAAAGTAACCAACAGGAAGGGAAAAAATAATTCAAATAAGAGTTGGCATAAGGAAAAATGGTTTAAAATTCAGCACTGGTAATTATAGACTGGGAACAGGAAGGTTTTTAACCACCAGAATAGTGAGATTCTTAGTTTCCCAGAGGGGCAGTATAGGCAAGAAATTAAATACCTTTTAAGAATGGAGCATTGCAGGAGATTAAATGATGTGCTTTCTTGCAGTAACAGAGTATGGATCTTTGGACTATCTTATTGTTTATGAGATAAGAAAATTTCCAGGCTGCCTCCAGCCTTAAACAAACAAGCAAACAAATTTTAAAAAATAGTGGTATGTTGTGATCATGCTATATAATAATAGCTTTTATAGCCATATCAAAATAGGGAGATATGCTGAACATTGCCTATAAAGGAGCAATGTGTGCGATGAAATTTTTATCTTTTGCAATTTTTGATTTAGGGATTAAAAACAAACAAACAAACAAAACAAAACAAAACAATCACTGAGTGAGCATTTGCTGAATCATGGAATTGTCAGCACACCTGCCTACTCTCAGATGGGTAGATGCAGCATATTCAAATGTAAATGATTGCTTCAGTGAATATTCTGAAAACGATAAAGAACAATATTAGTTTTTGTCTAATCGTAGAATCATTTAGGTTGGAAAAGACCTCCAAGATCATCAAGTCCAACCATTAACGTAGCACTGCCAAATCTACCACTAAACTATATCCTTAAGCACCACATTTAGACACCTTTTAATTATGATCCTCTTTTTCTCCAGACTAAACAACCCCAGGTCCCTCAGCCACTCCTTGCAAGACTTGTTTTCTAGACCCTTCACCAGCTTCATTGCCCTTCCTTGGACATGCTCCAGCACCTCGAGGTCTTTCTTGTAGTAAGGGGCCCAAAACTGAACACAATATTTGAGGTGCGGCCTCACCAGACCTGAGTACAGGGGGACAATCACTTCCCTAGTCCTGCTGCCACACTACTTCTGATACAAGCCAGGATGCTGTTGGCCTTCTTGGCCACCTGAGCACACTACTTGCTCACAGTCAGCTGGTAATTGACCAATACCTCAGGTTACTTTCTACCAGGCAGCTTTCCAGCCACACTTCCCCCAGCCTGTAGCATTGCACAGAGTTGCTGTTACCCAGGTGAAGGACCTGGCACTTAGCCTTGTTGAATCTCATACAGTTGGCCTCAGCCCATCAGTCCAGCCTTTCCAGATCCCTCTGTAGAGCCTTTCTACCCTGCCATCCAGATCACTGATAAAGATATTAAAGAGATCTGGCCCCAATTCTGAGTCCTGTGGGACACCACTTGTGACTAGCTGGATTGTCAGCACAGTGGTTGGATTAACTGTACTTATCTCCATTCAGTACAACTCTTTGGGCCCTTAGGAAAGGCACAGAAACCTTAGGAAAGACATGTAAAGTCCCATCTCTAACCAGATATTTTCTTGCCAGTAGAAGTGAAAATTGTAGTGCCATCATGTTTAACATTGTTTCTAAGATTGTGTACTGAATTTCTTTTCAACATAGAACAAGCTGAGAGAGCTGCTGGAGTCACTGATTATTTTTACTTGGCAACATTCTGGAAATTTTCCTGCTGCCAAAGCAGCATTTCTGAAGAGGAAAAGCATTCCTCCTTGACTGTCAATGCTACTATACTGAACTGATCAAAGTGAAATCTTTTCCATGAAATTTCAATGAGTATCTTGCTTTCCTACCAGTTCAGCTGGAATTGAGTTGTGAACTCCACAGTTCTTTGGAAACCTTTTTTAGGAAAAATTTCTTCACTGAAAGGGTTATGAAGTATTGGAACAGGCTGTCCAGGGAAGTAGTTGAGTCACCATGTGTAGATGTGGTGCTTAGGGACAAAGTTTAGTGGTAGACTTAGCAGTGCTAGGTTAACAGTTGGCCTTGATGAACTTGGAGGTCTTTTCCAACCTAAATGATTCTATTATTCTATGTAGTGGATAGTGGTTTCAGTAAAATGAACTACTGAGGGATTCCATTCTCACCAACATGAACATATCATACTTCATTTTTGGATACTCATTTTGACAAAAATGGAAATTTCACTTGTTAGTCCGTTGATTTTTCTGTTTTGTTTTGGAGAAAAACTCCACAGTAGTACAGAGTTTCCAGCACAGAAGTTTATGCAGCACTTAGGACTGTAACACAGATCTTAATTTGAGGTTAAAGAGGTTCCTGGACTCTGTGTGAGACCACAATAGTAGCGTACTTCTTCCAAGTAATGTTTAGAGAATTGAACATGAACTATGAATTGGACAGAGCAGAAATGTTCTTTCTCTGCTTGTTTCTTCTTGCATGTGAAAATATTTATATTATTAATTTAAGAGTAAAGGAAAACACTATTAGAGGTAGTCTGTATTGTTTATTTAGGAAGGAGCTAAGATCATCAAGAGGAAAACACTTGCTTCACTGTATCATAGGTTTCAAGAACTCAGAAAGATTTTTTTTTTTTCAAATGTCTACATTAGATGGATGAATTAATAACACAGCAAGGATAGAACTGAGTAAAGCCCACACCTTCCTTAGTAGAGCCTGACTTTAGAAAAAGTTGTGTCAGGTCATGATTTTCTGATGGTTCCTTTGAGGTTTACCCTGCAACATGTCCTGTAATGAAAAGCTTCTGTTAGAATTGCTGGTTTGGATAATGTTTGTTTAGGACTGCTTCAATGTTAGGTTTTAAACCGTTTTCCAATGAATATTTATTTGTTCTTCCAATTTTAATCTGTGGCTGTCAAAACCCATATGGAAATTGGTTAGTAAGATATGCCCTTCTATTTCATGGAGGAAGCTGGTCTAGTTTATCAATCCTGTTCTGGTGATATGTTGGCCATGTCATTTATGCTATTTTCAATGTCTGTTTAATGCATGTCCTTGGTTTTCTTCTCACTGATGAAAATTACAATGAAAGAAGCACTTTAAAAATGATAAAATGGTCTTTACTCCCCAAATCCTGCCATTATGATAGAGTTAAAACTCATCTCTAAGGCTAGCTATAGATTTCCATTGAAAATATGGTTGCAAATGTGATATCGTATGTCTGAAGTAACTATATTCCATTGATACAGGTGCAAAATACAGTGAAGCTGTAGCAATCCAAGATAGCAGAGCATGGTGTTGCTTTCGTATACTCCAGAGCTCTCCTAAATGAAGTTAGGTTGCTTTCTTTCTTCATTTGTATCTTCATTTACTAGAGATAGACATCCTACTGTACTATAATTGACAGAATCACTATTAATATATATATATATAAAATAAAATAAAATTAATCAATCATGGGTAATTTATCAAACTAAAAGTTTTAGTTGTTTTCTTCTCTGTGGTCTGTGATCAGCTCACTTTCTGAGCCTATTCATGATTAAGAATTAGCTGAGGAAAATCTATTAAAAATGAGTTTTGATGTGTTGTCCATGGCTAATGATCAGTTTTCAAAGTTAATGTTGATTTGCCCACAGTGACAAATCTTTTCTCCTTCAGTGACTGGATTTGCATAGCAATATTAATATGAGAAACTTGACTCTAACCATACCATTGGAAGTGTGGAACTGATTATTAACGTTCTGCAAAATTTTCTTAAGCTTCACTCTTTGCTTGAATGTCCTTCAATAGACATGCAAATTAAACTGATAAGGACAGAATCTAAATAATGTTTTTTTCCACATTATCTAAATATTCCTAAGAGTTCTACATTCTGCCCCAGAAAGTGATCTATCCCTTCATCTGAATTCTATTAATTCAACAATTAATCAGGAATGCTGTATTGTAATGAGGCTCACCCACACTGTGGCTTTCCGCTCACACAGTTCTCATGTTAAACTCAGTAATTAGTACAACAATATGAGTTTGTGTTTGTTTCTTTACAAGATGTTCCCTCAAGGATCTTCTGGCAAATGTGCACTATGGTTGCAGGATTTTCTACAGAATAAATAAACTATTAAAATCATAGAATGTTACCCAAATATATGGTTTCTGCATCGTGAACAGAATGTAGGATATGGAATAAGAAACAGAAATATAAAGGGAATGTCTCCTCAGCAACAATGGGAAAGGATAAGCAAAATATATGTAAAACCTAAGGGTATGTAAATGCAAACTAATCTTGATATGAACATAAGGAACTGATGGCAGCTGCTAAATTTCATCAGAATGACATTGTATCTGAGTATCTACAAATTTTTATTGTGTATAAGTAGGAGAAAAAGACACTGCCCAAGTGGTCAGCCAAAACCAATGCAGCATGGGAAGAAATTAAACACAAGGATTCCTGCTTGTCAGGCAAGATTATTGGATAAAGAATAGAGTTCAGGTGACATGCTCAGAGAGCCCCTGAGGGTGGTTACTGGAGGGATTAAATGGTCATGGAAGAAAAAGAACTAAGCTTTCTCATGGCATAGAAAGAGAAGAAATTTAAATGAAGCAATGGTATTCTTGTTTCCTTCTTGCCTCCTAAAAAGCTGTTCAGTACAGCCAAGCTCTTAGGTGAACAACAGGGCCTGTGCTGAATTTATCAGTGTTATTCAGTGATACTTTATATATATATATATGTATATATGTGTATATATATATATCTTCCTTCTTACTGACATGAATAGTAACCACTTAGGTAAATTGTCAGAATTTAAGAGGTGGCAAGAGACTTGGAGAGATGAATTCTAGCTTTGGTGAATTTAGGTGTTATAGTCTCTAGCTTTGGACTTCACTTCTTTGCTGAAGGTTGATACAAAGAAGGGCTGTGGGAAAGAGTTTTTTATTCCATCTGAACACTCCAGTTTTCAACCACTGAATAAAATGAGCATGAAGTTAAAGAAATGTCTGTATCATGACAGGGCAGAGCCGTGGTCATGTTCTCTCTCCTGTCTGTCAGTAATGATAACCTCATACAGCATGGCCCTGTAAACAGCAGCAGTATCTTGACCTTTACCAGAGCCACATTTGATCATTTTGTTTACCCAGAGTCCTGATACAGCTGCTGGTAATTGTCACCCTTAAACAGCCTAAGATGTCACTTATGATACTTGTGTTGACTTGCTTGTTCTTCAGAGGGGAAGGTGATGACAGACACCCATAGGAGTCCCACTCGGGGGGACTTGGAATAAATGCAGAGTGACATGTTTTGTGGAGACTTTCTCTTGTGTTACATTGTTCTTTTATTATGGTAATTCTCATAGTAATTGAGAATGTGTCTTGGATGCTCTAGCTAAACGGTGTGTAAAAACAATTTAACATAAAGATTAGCAGAAGAATACATAGAGTAAAAATGTAGGTGCTTATGACTGTTGTATCAATAAAACATCTGATACATGTTTAAGATAGACACTAAAGACTAAAACTTGCAAGTTATAAACTTCAGATTTTTTTGTCCAAAATGCAAAAATCATCCATGTTACTCAGATGCTGGATATCACTTTAAATAAAAATAAATGGAAATGTGATTTACTACTGCTGCTTTTACATCACACCAAGCTGAATCTAGAGGAGCTCTAATTTCAGTATGACAACACTTGTAGTTGTGCACATAAATTCTGCCAGCATTGGGGCAATTTAATGTACAAGCCAATCTTTCTGATCAATTTATGCAAATGTATGTAAATATACCTCATAAGTTTCATGAGTTCAAAAATAAAAATGAGACATCCATACATCTGTATGTAAGTATGTACAGAGATGGTATGGTGAAATGAGACTGTATACCATACAACAAAAATAATGTTTGGATACCATCAAAATACTGGGACTAATGTTAAATAGTATTAAGTTTCTGGATAAAATAAGTATAAAGTGTATGTGAATAATTCTTCAGCACTGTAGAATGTACATTTGTAACCCTCCAGAAATATTAGAAAATATGAAACATTCAAATAAGTGAAAAAAAAATTCCATGTTCATTTTACTTGTACAAAAGGCCTATGATAAAAACTTCTTTGAAAAGTCAGGGTAAGATCCTTGCAGTGATTGTTGCCAGAGGTCTTAAGTTTTTTTCTGCTTATATGTATGGAAACACAGATTGTTGACGTGTATACAGAAATTTCTTTTGATTAGACAGTTATGTAAGATCCATTTTAAACAGAAGCAAAACCTTTTTTTTCCTTTTGGGCATAGCTTGCCTAGCCCCTAAGGAGATTTTCAGTTTGATGGATTTGGGAATTTACAAACAAAAATTATATTAATCTTGGCTTAAATATTAAGAATACTCACTGAGAGACACAATGGCCTTGTCCAATATTTTAGAGTTACCTCTTAGATAGGCATACACAAATCTAGCTTCTTAACTCTTTCTTATGATGTGTCCTTAAAGCTGAAGAAAAGGTTGTATTTGCCATTTACACAGGAAGAGGAGACTTCTCCTTATGATGAGCTAATAAGCAGAATACTGGCATAAAATCTGGGACAACTGATGGAGCAAGATAGCTAAAATAGTTCTGGGGCAGTAGTGCATAAAATATGAACAGCTTGGTTTAAAAATGGAGTTGCAATGACTTTACTTGTTCGTAACCTGCTCTTAGGACATTTACCAGTTTGTTGGGGAAATATGTATCTTAATCGTAATTTAGAATACTGGTAATTTTGGTACTGCAAGTTATATTTGAAAAAAATAAGAGAATCCATTCTTGTTGGCAAGCACAAGAATCAGAGAATCATAGAAAAACAAGCAAGAAAATAAGTCCTAAGAGGGATGTTTTTTCCCACATTATAATCCCTACTGACAGTCACAGCAGCTATAGAATATATTCCTCTCAACCAACACATGAATATAAGGAAAAACTGAAATGGTCTGTTTTTAATGAAAGCAGCACATTAAAAACCCTGAAAGTCCCTCAAGCCTCTAACTGTCTTTTCCTATCAGCTTTCCAGGAACTCAAAGACATGGACGTGAAAGCCACTGTCTATTTGAATTTAATGACACTCCCAGTGGATACATGGGAGTTTTGTCTACAATTTAAGCTAAAGAAGTATTCAACCCAAATGTTTAGTGCTCTCACTAGTTGCAATGGCAACAGGCACATGACAAATTTCCTTCCGTAGTCAAACAAGAATTAAGACCTCTTTCATCTATTTCATTCTGATCAATTAGCATGTGTGGAAGACCTCCAGTCAGAAGATAGCTATAAATTTATAAAGTATAAGCCTGCAAAGTCTGCCTGGCTTTGGAGAAATGTTTATTCTGGCTTGAGATAAATTAATCACTTGTTGCTAGGCAAGTATTTAAACAGGAGATTTCCAAATGCAAAACCAAACATGACTATTTTTTTTCTAAATGGATTAAAAGGACCTGTGTCTTTGAAAAAAAATATATCTATATATCTTTTCCCCTCTACCCCCTACTTCTCTCCCTCACATTGTGTTTGGAATGAGTTCCCAGCCCTTTTGGCAACATGGAAAAAAAATAAATTAAAAAAACCACCACCCTGTGCATTACTTGCTTTTACATTGTTCTACTAAAAGCAGTATTTATACCACACTAGTGGGTTGGTCTTGAAAGATGGCCCTGGAGTAAATGCTGCATCTTCAAAGAGCTACTGATCCCAGGCCTCTGCTCAAAAAGTGTCAAAATATTTACTACCTCCGGAAAGCCTTGGGAAGCCCAGTAAGTAGGATACTCCTCTTAACATATATTTGTTTATTTATTTATTTATGTATTTTATTTTTGTTTTGTTTTTCTATTTTTAATCATCAGAACAATTTGTTTAATGTGTTACATAGTATGGAAAAAGCACAGCTAGTGGACAAGACAGTGGACTGCTACAATGCATTTTACAGTTCCAGCTTGTTATCAGTGATAGCAGTGTCAGATCTGTTTGCTCAATGGATATGTCACCATGTGTTATTTTAATTTGTATAATATACTAATTAATTTCTCAATTGAAAGAACATTTTTTTTTCCTTTTGCAAACACCTGATACGACAAGTTTTCAATTGGCAAAATGACATTTTGTAATATATATCAAAGAAAGTAATATTATTTTCAATAGAATTACATTTTATTTATATCTGTAAAATGATTATCTGCTTCTAATCTGTTCTTTTGGCACAATAAATGTCGTTCTCAAAGAAAAAACAAATATGTCACAGTTATTAGATAGCATTAGAAAGCATTTGTTGATCTTGCATGCATCTTGGGACTTGCACTAGGGATGCTTTCATCAGGTTCTCTTTTAGGCCCATTTAAATAAAACAAACAAATAAACAAAAACAAAACACTATTCATTTTCACTGTAGGAGAAGCACAGATTACTTGTCATTGAAACGAAGATATAAACGTGGATGAATAAATCAACACAGCTACAGCAACATGACAACACTTTTGCCTTTTTATTCTTTTCCAACTGAATGTGTGACCTCTTGTAATAGCTTCTCTTCCCTTGAGACAACAGAACCGCCATCCTGAAAAGGGATACTTTCTTGGTGATTTCCCAAGGACGTGGAATTTTAGTCCTGAAAGACCAAGTGAGCCTGAATCTCCTACATCAGGAAAAGAAAAATCAGTCATATTTTGTTTTGTCATGTCATTGTTTGAAAACTATCACTGAGCTGAATTAACCTTCCTGAATTTTGTAATTTTCTGTAATCTTACTCAAAATTATAATAGAACTGAGTTAGTCTTGCTGAAAGAAAGAGAGAAGAAATATATATTCATTTATATGAGAGGTAGTTGGCTCAAGAATAGTTTTATCTGTTTATACACTGTCTACTATAATGGTGTCCTTTCCTTTTAAACACTCACACACACACCACTTGAGGTATTTTCCAGAGCTAAACCAGTCCAAAACTAAATTATACTGGGTTTGAGAGACTCTCTAGAACAAGTTAGTTTTTGATGCAACCTAAAGTAGTTTGGCTAGGCTTAGACAGGAGTGTGCATGTAGTGTATTTCCCTTGTGTCCTGGTTTCAACTAGCTCTGTCCTAGCTGAAACCAAGACACCTTGTCATGACAGTCCACCTGAGATTCGCTCCTTTCATTTCATTCTACATTAAAAAAGGGCAAAGATGATAATTACATAATTTGTGTTTGAGACACAGGGGCCAGCAGAAAACTGAGTTTAATCTCCTGTTTAAAACTGTGAAGAATTAGACCTGTTCTTCTAGGTTAATTTTCATAGGTTCCTAACTTAGGCAAGACTTTGAGGATAGTGAGTACAGAATGCTCCTGAATAGCACCTTTGGATTTATCCCTGGCTATCATATAGTATCAGTCACTCATGTAGTTATTAGTTCTTGTTTTTGTCTTAGCTTAGATTTTTTTTTCCTGATTTAGAGCATGGCTATTCAAAAGTAGTATTATTTTTTCCCTTTCATTTAAATTGTAAAAAAAATATATTTTGTTAACAGCTTTTGTAGTCGCTATATAAATGTAATGGTCCTAACAGTTTCTAGATGAAACACCTTTTTAAAGGACATTCTTCAGGTAAGAAAGAGCATAGAAACATACTCTTACACACCCTACTCATCGAATATCAGTATTTCAGATATTGATCTTCCTAGAAGTAGTCAAAAATCAGTTCTCCTAATCAGTGTGTGTCAGGATGAGTAAATGTCTTCACTGCTTTCTCCATATATATATATTATATTTTATTTATTTATTTATTTATTTTCCTAAGGAGTCTGAAGATGCAGTTTTAGGGGGAGTTGGGAAGCAGTTCTTTTTCTTCTGAAATTGAGTTTTGAGAGAAATCCATGTATAAATATATACTTACACACATTAAATTTTCTTGTCATGTGAACTTTTTTTGAGGTTTGTAATTGTCCTGTAGTTTGGTTCATTCACATTCCCATATCCATCTAAGGGTTGTAATTCCTGGAGAACAAGAATGAAAAATGAACCAAGTCCTTCCTCATGCCAAATAATGGCTGTGCATCAGGGCAGCTGAAAGGTTTTTTCCCATAAGAATGAGCGGTAAACGCAGCTGTTGGAGATGAGTGGGTGATCCTCTCTCCTTTATCAGCTCTTGGCTTCTACATTTGAGCAGTGATCAGTGTATTGCAGCAATTGGTGCTAGCTGAATCCATTTTTACATCTGAGTACATAAAGATGTTTGGAAGACAAGGTAATATTCAGGTAGGGCAGGCTTTTGACAGGAAAAATGTTATCTCAGAAGTAATTTTGTGTGTGCAATTAGTTTTGACAGAATATTTTTTTCTGCACAATTGCAGAATTGCTTGTGGCCTATATGGAAAAAACATTTGAAAAATATTTTTGCTTCTGAAAAGAGCTAAGTAATATGTGAAATTCACACAATACTTTAACTGAAAGCACATCTATTTATGTTTATACATTTCTACCGAGTAGACAATGCCATACAATCTCTTTAGTTACCTTTTCTCTGACTACAAATAAGCAATCTACTTTTCTCTTGTCCATATTGTGTTTTGTATGGTTTCGTTTGTTTTAAATTTACTTTTATTTACTTTTATTTCAATATATTTAAACAGTTGTTGTCCTACTTGTTTTTTCTTAGATCTGTTAATAGATTTGATTTCTGGCAGGTACATAAATGCATGTGTCATGCTCAAGTAGAGGAGGGTTCATTATTGTGATTATGTGAATATAGTTGTAATATTATTTATTACAAATAAATAACTTTATTTAAAAATTGCAAAATTTGAGGTTGTGAGAAAAAATCTCAATAATTTTCTTCAGACAGGATCTTCCGTAAAGCTATTTTATTCACGATTGCAATGGTGGGTGTCCTGCAAGCAGGAGCACACAGTAAAAATTTGTCATAACCTTATATTCCCTATTACCCGACACCTGATTTCTCCCCTGTTTCCTCATTGGCTGAGTACTACAGGTTCACAGCCTACTTGATGCACTTCTCTACCGTATATGTACAATTTTATTTAACCTACTGTTAATTTCTCCTTTTCCTTTTTTTTTTTTTCCTTCTTCTTTCATGACTAGAGGGCCTGTGACTTTTGTTTTTACTGATTTCATACTGCTCATCCTGTTTTTCTTAGCTATCCACCTTATTTTGAGACAGTGGGACCTTCTCCTTATCTGCTTAACATACTCCCAACTGCTATGCCAATCACTTTTGAATAGGCAAGGTTAGTGGAATTTTCCACTCCAAAAACACCTTTTATTGCAAAAACATAACTTTGTTTCTCACAAGCTCATTGTTAGCAGGATTTTTTATACTTTTGTATTAGTAGTAATAGGATTTTTCTGGATATTTTCATCGGTGGTATCTGAAAGCCTCACTTTTCTAATGGAAACTTGCTACATAACAATAATGCATTGAAATTAGACAGGCAATAGATTCATTTATATTAATGTAAATTTAATATTTATACAGAGAATTTCAGATCTGTCAGTAATGGAATGTGCTATACACTTAACACCATCAAAGAAATGGCACATTATTATATGCTACTTCTGGTAGGCTTGTCATTAAAAAGCAAACAAACAAATAAAAAAACACCCTTGTCTTAATTAGCCATTCTGCTACTTTACAAAACAAGGTAACAAAAATACAATCTACAGTTGTGAAAATGTTTGGACAGTTATTTGGGAGATACTTAATATCTTATTTGAGGAAAAGATTGTTCAGAAGAACTAAACAAATCAGGGACTTTTCTGTCCCTTCCCAAGAAAAAATGCCCATAGATTTCAAGGAGAGATGAATTAGTATAACTTACAGCAGTGTATGGTATTCGTCGACTATACAATTTGCTCTTAGCTCACTAGAAAGGCTTAGGAGTTCACATGAAGTGTTTGGGAAATTAGCCAAAGACAGATGAATAATTCTCTATTTATCAAGAATGTATACAAAACCAATCGTTTACCTTACACATACAGAGTGGTATCCAAATTGCTTATGTATGTGCACTTACATGTTAGAGCTTTTCAAAACAAATGGTTTGAATTTGAGCTAAGAAAAATAATCAGATTTTTTAATAAGCCATCAGATTTGTGCCACAGTTTTAATTAAGTCAGAGTATTACGTGTATTGCTAAGTTTCCAGGGATGGGCTTCACATTCATATCATATGTTCTTTGGTGCAACCTTGCTAAAGTTGGAGTTTTGGTCTTTTTGTTTGTTTGTTTGTTCAAATAAAACAACTTTATATCTGTGCCAGGGAACTGAATTGGAATGTGAAGCCGTAGATATGTTCAAAGAACAGGAACATAAGGCAACAGCACATAATTTTTTTCCTACAGAGTCTCACTAAATCATCTCAGTTCTGACATAAAGGGATCATTAGAAAAGTAAGGGTGGTATTTAAGTCTCTCTACCTATTTAGTCTGGACTTACATGCTGATATTGCTCTATAGTAATAGCGGGTGATGGCTCATGGACTATGGACATCTTTCTACAGCAAAGAGCCCGCAGTTTCCTTCCTGGATGGTAGCATGTGAGCAGACCTCACTTGGAAACTTTTAGCCTGTCTGTGTGTGAGAATTAAGGTGCTGATATTTCAGTAAGGAAAGAACATGCTACCAGCTGGCAGGCAGGGAGTGTGCCCATGAATGAAGCACCTATAAAAGAGGTGTCTTGGAATATCGGTGACCCCCAGCTGCACTCACAAGTTTGGGGACCTGTGTCATACTCTAATAATGAGATCATATCTCACACATATGGGATGGGATTCTGGGGTCTTCTACCTGTTTTGGGGCTCCTCACTCTAAGACGAGGTCAGCTTGACCCACTGTCTCTGGCATGAAGGTGAAAAAGAGACTTGAGGCTGCATTAGAGTTATAATCCTGTAGGATTAGCTCTTGGAAAGGTGGTGGTGATGCTGGAGAATGTAAAGTCCTCTGACATCACTGGGAGTGATTTATACTGACTAAAGGGAGATCAGAGCTGAAACCTTGGCTTTAAAATTACATATATATCATGAAAACAAGACTTAGAAATAAGAAAATACCTGTGTGTAAAACAGGTGTATATGGGTGCCAAACCCTTGGTAAATGGTGCATATTTACATCATAGGTTATGCACACACTATACATATGCATGCAAGATATCTGCGTGCACATCCAGTGCTGTTATCTCAGGTTTTCATGAGATGCTGGGGAGTGTTACGCGACTTACTACTACTCTAGAAAAGAGAGGAGAGGTCCATAGCGTATGGTATGCCAAAGCATGAGGACGTTCACTGAGTCACAAGTGGCAGTTGCCATGCTATGGATTTTGGAATTCAGCTGTTGCAATAAAATTTGGCTTGCCCTTGTGCCTCTTTAACATTTCTGATCCTCAGTCTACTGAGCTATAAAATGGAGATGACATTTGCACATCCCCTAGAAAGCAGGGTTTACTTATCTACAGATTACCATTTAAAGTAGAAAAATAGCTTTAAGGAGTGAAGAGTACACTAGTCAAATTAATAATAATAGGTAATTGCTGTTGATGTTGAAAGTGCAGGAGTTCAGAATCCTGAAATAGAAATAATACTGCAGAATAAACTGCCATGTAGCAAACATAGCCTGAAAAACAACCCTATGGTTTTCCAGACAAATACAGTAAGAATAGTACAAGAAAAGAACATGCAAGTATATCAAATGAGATAACACAGAGAGCTCACAGCTTTCTCTATATAACTCACATGTAAGAAGATGTGGTTTAACCTATCTGGCAGCTGAGCTCCACACAGCTGTTCGCTCACACTCCCCCACTCCCCAGTGGGAAAAGGGAGAGAATCAGAGGAAAAAAAAAAGTGAAAGCTTGTGGGTTCAAATAAAGACAGCTTATTAGGACAGAAAGGAAAGGAAAATAATAACAATAATGATAATAGTACTACTAATAATAATGTGTACAAAACAAGTGATGCACAATGCAATTGCTTACTACCTGCTGACCAATGCCTATCCCATCCTGAACAGCGGTCCTCCTAACCCCAGCAAGTCACCTCATATTAATTGCTCAGCATGAAATCATGCAGTAAGGGATATCTCTGTGGCCAGTCTGGGTCAGCTGTCCTGGTTCTGTCTCCTCCCGGTTCCGGCTGTACCCCCAGCCTCCTCGATGGCAGGACAGTGTAAGAAGCTGAAAAGTCCTTTGTTTAGTGTAAGCACTGCTCTGCAACAATTAAAACATCACACTATTCTCATACTAAATCCAAAACACAGCACCATACCAGCTACTAGGAGGAAAATTAACTCTATCCTAGCTGAAACCAGGACAGAAGAGTTTTCTTATTATTATTTGCCAAGGCAGTCTTCGGAGGTAATGGAATGGAATTTTTCATATTGTGGCTCTGCAGGTTATGGAGGATTTATATATATATATAAAGAAGACAAGATATCTGGGATATCCCTTCATCTGTTTAATTTCACACAAACACAAAATCTATATATTTTTAAATCCTTTACAGTAACTTAAAGAACAAACAATCAAACAAAATAAACCACCACCACCAACAACAATAAAACCATCAGAAAGTAAAGACTTTTCATAAGATTTTTGAGTAAATAGGTATCAATAATAGTTGTGGTTTATCACAGTAACTCAACTGTAGTTAATTCACATTAGGAGTGAAGCTTGGAGACAGTTTTTGTGGACATCTCTTAGCCTAGGTAGTAGGCATAGAAATATTTGAGACTCCAGGAGGATCACTGAAGAATTCTACAGATTCATGCAGTATATACAGGATTTATTCTGAATGTTGAAGAGTAAATGAAATATTTTTTTCACTGTATCTTATTATGGGAAAATTATTTCAAACGTTTCTGCTGTCTTTGGGGAAATGCATCCATTTTAGATCTTGAATGTTTTTCCCTTGAACTGTGTGCAACTGGCCTTGAGTGGCACAGGAAATGGTAAAGGGTAGCAGCCATAGCTGCTAGAAAATAGCTGATGTCATTTTTCTGAGCAAAAGCACAGCTGCAAAATGCTTAAAATTAACAATGTTTAGCACAGTGATTTGAGCCAGCTCCTGGTGTAACTGATGTAAATCACTCTGTATCTGCTACTGCAGTGGTGCTCCTCTGACTTAGACCATTGTAAACTGTCTAGGAAAGCAATAGTCAAAACAACTTTTCTCAATTGCTTTCCTTCAGCTGAAAATTAAGATGCTGAGTCTTCTTTGGTTTTATATATAACTAGCTCTGTTTCATTGGCATTATGCTCAACTCTCACTGATGTGATTATGAAAAGAATCAGACTTGTTCATGTTGTGTCATTTTAAATGCTCTTCCTTGATTATTTGGCACTAGTATGATATCCCCAACCAGTACAGCTGCTGCTGAAAAAAGCTGGATAACCTACTAGTATTTCTCTTCTTTACAGCTTACAGGTTCTCTGGATTTTTATACATTAAAAGAAAAACAAACTAACAAAAACCTCCAAAACAACAACAAAAAGAAAAATAAATGTGGTCTGGATGTAAAAATTTAGACTGATTTTATAAAGAAGTGTAAAGAACACATTACATATACGTTCCACTGTATAGCTAAGTTCTAAAAATAAGCAGAGAAAAGGATGGCAACAGTGTATAAAATCATCTCAAGATGTAAATTGTCCTTCGTTTTGAGTTTAACTGTTGAAGTTACAGCTGCCAGGGATGCCTGGATCGTTTTAACAGGTAGGACTGAGAAATGCAGGCTTTTACTAAAGGACAGAGAATCAGTGATGCAGTAAGAGCCATGTGCATATTCAAGAATAGATTTTGGCCAATGCATAGCCTCTATATTAGATGTTCTAGAAAGAACCAGACAGAATTTTCTCTAGAGATGCTTTCATACTAGAACATAATCTGAGTAGGAAGCAAAATACTTTAGAAGCAATTTCCCAGCTTTTAATTAAACATTTTTCAGAAAAAGATCTTCAGTTCCAGAATGGAAGCTGCTCAGAACCGGAGAAGAGGATCCTGAGATTATCTGGTTTGCTTGTGTTTGTCCCCTTTCCTTGTTTTGAAAATTGTCTTATGTTGATCTTTCCATGCTGAACAATCAGGATTTCAGTCCTTTCTGTGTTTTCAAGCATATATTAAAGTATCAATAAGAGGCTTTATAAAGTGCTTTTAGCATTGAATAGCATGTTTGAAATAAGCTTCATTCTTTTTTTTTTTTTAGTGGCATCTAGTTCCTTTTTTGTTTTCCTTTTCACCTAGAATAGCATTGAAATGATCTTTGCTTGTTCTTTTTCTCCATATTTTAAGAGGCAGAGTCACAAACGTATGTACCTATTTGACATGCATACAAAACAGGGATAAAGTGTTATTTTTAGGAATAGTAGAAGGAGATGATTGCCAATTCCCTTAGCAAATAACAACAACAACAACATAGTATATTTAGGAAAATCATCCTAGTCTATCTATACAGAAAAAACAGTATTAATATGTGTTTGAATTATTAATGAATATAATATACTCAATTGAGTGCACCCTCCATAAGTTTGCAGATGACAGCACGTTAGACACAAATGTTGATCTGCTAGAGGGTAGGAAGGCTCTACAGAAGGATGTGGATAGGCTAGATAAACGGTCTGAGGCCAACTGTATGAGGTTCAACAAGGCTAAGTGTTGGGTCCTGCTCTTGGGGCACAACAACCCCACGCAATGCTACAGGACTGGGGAAAGAGTGGCTGGAAAGCTGCCCAGTGGAAAGGGACGTGGGTGTATTGGTCGATAGCCATTTGAATGTGAGCCAGCAGTGTGCTCAGGTGGCCAAGAAGACCAATAGCATCCTGGCTTGTATCAGAAATAGCATGGTCAGCAGGACTAGGGAAGTGATTTTCCCCCTGTATTCAGTTCTGGTGAGGCTGCACCTCAAAAACTGTGTTCAATTTTGGGCCCCTCACTACAAGAAGGGCATCGAGGTGCTGGAGCATGTCCAAGGAAGGGCAACGAAGCTGGTGAAGGGTATAGAGAACAATTCTTATGAGAAGCCGCTGAGAGAGCTGGGGTTGTTTAGTCCAGAGAAGAGGAGGCTCGGGGGAGATCTTATTGTACTTTGCAATTACCTTAAAGGAGGTTGTAGAGAGAAAGGGATCACTCTCTTTTCCCATATACCAAGTGGTAAGATGAGGGGAAATGGCCTCAAGTTGCGCCAGGGAAGGTTTATGTTGGATATTAGGAGAAATTTCTTTACTGAAAGGGTTGTGCAGCATTGGAATAGGCTGGCCAGTGAAGTAGTTGAGCCACCATGCCTGGAGGTCTTCCAGAAACTTGTAGATGTAGAACTTAGTAGCATGGTTTATTGGTGGAAGTATTAGTACTAGGTTAAAGGTTGGACTAGATGAGCTTAGAGGTCTTTTCCAACCTGAATGATTCTATGATTATACTGCAACAATCTGAAGAACAATAATCTGAATGGAACTAGGAAAAGGAAATATAAAAGTTTTTCTAACACAATTAGCACAAGAACTGTTTCTACTGAATCTTTTAACCTGAGGTTTATCACTGCTTGGAAAGCTGATGTAAACTTAAAAATTAACAGTAGGGATCAAATCAGATGAATGTTAATTTCTTTTCTGAAATACAAAAACAAAACAAAACAAAAAAGTCAATTTCCGCTATTTGAGAGATAAAGCATAACACAGAGTAAAATTCCATCCTCTTTTCCTTTTTATTTTTTATTTTTTAATAGTTTGCCACAATGTGATTTTGATAAGTTCTATTCATGACAAATCATTTTTCAACATTTCCTTGCAAATTTCCCATCAAAGAATTAAACCCTTGGGCTGTGGCAAGGTGCATTTTTTTTTTTTCCTACAGCTGCCAGCTTATCTACGTCTTTTCACTTTTCTGGCCAACAAAATGCATTTCAAGCTTTTTCAGTCCAAAAGGTTACGCTAGAATGATTTTAACGATCTGCTTTGTTTACATTTGACATCTGTTAAAACAACATATCCCAAGATGTTTCCACAAACTTTAATGTATGTTGACTTTTCTATCTGCAGCACTAGTTTACTTAACTCAACTTCTCCAGGTGATTTTAAATCTAAATTGTTTTTTCTATAGGTCTCTGTATGACCCCACATTTTTGGCACAACTGACAAGTACAGATAGCTGTCTGGAGGAGAAAGGGCTGCATAAGCTCCTTCTGCTGCCAAGAATTTGTACATCGGAGTGAACTGAAAAAAAGGCTTCTGCATAGACGACAGTAAGCATTGCAACAGTTATTGATCTACCTCAAAATTTTGTCTCCTCCCATCCCAGGAAATGCAAAGTGTTTTCCATACAGGATGTGTCTTGGCTCGTTGATAGTATTTTATCATTGCAGTGATTGTTGTGCTGATCATCTGAGCAGGGATTTAATCTACCCAAATAATTAGCTCAGTTCTCAGCATCACTTCTGTTTCAGGCCATTGCACCTCAGACACTAGGAAGCACCTATATAAATATAAGAATATACATAAACCTTACATATAAACCTAATAAAGATAAGAAAAAAATCTTTAAATTCCAAAATGTTTGTGTTATGCTGGTTATCCTACCTGCATGCATATACTCTTGTATACTAAAATTATCCTGGTATCCTAGTATTACTCTCATATATCCTAGTATCACTCTTGTATACCAAAGTAACCATGTTTCACACATTTTTTAATGCTGATGGTGCTTTATGTTATTTCTGTAAGATGTGTGTGGAGAAATACAAGATCCATTGCTTTAAATGTGTTGGACCAATCTAGTCTAGTGTGCATGTAGACTTAGATTTCAAAGGGAAAGGGCTTTGGGAGATTCAGGATGTAAGATGACATACTGTACTTCTTATGGTTGTTCTAGAACTTTATTCAGCTCACCAGGTTTTTCCATCTTCAAGTGTAAGATTTAGCATAGGATCAGGCAGAGTCATGATTTTTTCCTAAGACAAGTTTAGGTTGTGCTTTTCCCTGAATTTTCCACTTAGGACTTTCCCAAAGGTGTGCCCTTCTGCTTCCAGTTCTCCCATGCAGCTCTGGTATATCAACTTCTGTGACTTCCTCAGCAGATGGAAGTACATCAGCAATGGGGAAAAAAAGGTCCTGTGACGTAGATGGCTTGCTTGAGCTTGTACACAACATATTCAGTGGAACGGGAAAGCACCGAACTATAAACTTCCAGACACTGCTGCAAGGAGCTGGCCTGCTACCACATTCTAAAACTCTTCTCCAAACACTCTTTGAACCCTGTAAGTAGTAGAATTCTTCTTACACATCCATTAACGTAGCTTTCAAGTTTGCTTTCTTCCAAGTCACTTTCTTCTTTAAGTTACAAGTGCAAAAACAGTGGCTTGAGACAATACTGTTTTTAGCAAGAAAAAGCCTCACACATCAGTAATAGGCAATACAGTCTCAGTGGAAGGGAAGACCTCTTTTTAATATTTTGTGGGGAGTTGCTGTTAAAGAATACATTTCTTAAAACTATTTTCTCTATTTAGGACAGGCTTTCATGGACAGCTACGCTATTTTGTGTTGTCTTCAGAAGTTTTATTTAATTTCTTCCCTTGTGTGTGGAATGAATGAGATAGAGGCTGTATATTGAAAAAAAAAAAAAAAAGAAGAGAGAGAGGAAAATATTTCATTTTTACTATCCCAGACTAAAGTATTTCTAAGTATGAATGCAGAGTAAGTAAAAATCTCAGGGAAGTTTGACGTCAGTTCCAGCCCGTTCTTTACATACAGTATGACCTAGATTCTTAGTGGCAAAGGTAAATTTTGGAAGCAATAATTGTATTTTGTCCTCTGTCTCCACCTACTGTCTGTTGGTGTTATTAATAAAATCATCCCTCTCTTATCCCATTCTGATTACTTTCCTTTCCCCTACCTCCAGCACATAGCAGAAAATAAAATAAAATAAAATAAATCTGCTTTTTGCATAGCACTGACTTTCTTCTCCTGGTAAAAGACATTCGTTTTTAATAAACTGCAGTCTTTTGGATTTTTGTGGCTAATATATGAATGTTCCTTCCTCCCTACTCTCCAAGAATTAACAGATCTACCTACTGAATTATTAGTGAACCTCTTGCACTGACATTAGCTAAGGTTAGACCACATTTGTCCTCAGATTCTTGCAGCTTCTAGTACCATGATTCTTTGGTAATGCATGACTTTTTTGAGTCATACATCAGTAACTTGTATTTGTACTAGTACTAGTGGAAGAACTAGCATCAAATTATCTTCATGTCCTAGTACTTCTCCTTTTGATTCTTTGATCTACATGAAAGTTGTAATTGACATTTTTATTAAAATCTTAATGTAATCAAAATTTTAAGACGATCAAAAATAAAAATATATAATAAAAAATTTGTAAATGGGCTCACATTTGAAAAGTTTTATGCCAAGAAAGGTAAAAGCAAATTTGCATATCGGAGAGTCTCAAAATGCAGTGAAATTCATTCATTTTTAAAGTAGTGTTAAGTCACTAAAATATGAAAGGTGCAGTTCAAGTTATTCCAAAGGAAAGAAAGAGAATATAAATACCCAATAAATTATCATCATTTGTGATTCTCTTTGATGGATATTTAATGTAAAAAAACACTTCTTCTCACAGGAATCTAATTTATTTTATCTCTATAAAATTGCAATATTGGAACTGGTTTGCTATATTGGAAATAAAGTAACAGTAAAATTAAGTAGTAGTCACTGTTTATTTTGTTTGTTTGTTCGTTCTGTTTGTTTGTTTAAAAGTTCTCCCTTAGAAAAAAAAATGTCTCTCTTTTGCAAAAGCTTTTAATTATATTTGTCTTTTAGAAAAACAAAACCACCACCACCACAAACAACAAAATATTTTTTAAAAATACATCCACTCTATTACTTTTTATAGAATCATATTGGTTATGTATCATATATATATATGATATACATATAGTATCTCCCATATGTTGGGGGAATGTCAACATTTAGAAAATTCAGAAAAATGTATCTCAACTTACAGAAAAAAACACCTCTGATGCATCAGATTCCCTAAAATGTGAACACTCTTTATTCTTCATAGGAATTTTTGGATCTTTTCCATAAAAGAGAGTCCATAATACAGATTCATCTTTGAGAGGACTTAAGGAAGAATTATGGTACTGAGGTTTTTTGTATTTTCTAATTGTATATTTGCCCTTTGTTTCAATATTCCGCTCTTTATACAAGCTCCACAATCAAGAATAAATATTTACTGTAGAATTTAGGTGGATGTCATAGCAATAAGCTGTATGTCTGCTCTCTGCTTTTCAATGAAATAATCATTATGTATTCCAGTTATGCCTTTTGGGGCTTGAAAAATGTACTCTAAAATCCACCTGTCAATGCTAGTTTATCATAATTGCTCTATATTTCCATTCTGCAGTTACTCATGTTCTCATAAGATCTGCTTTCAGGCATTTTTAAGCATTGTTATGAGATAAGTGAAAATTGAATTAAATTTTAAATGAAATGTGTTAACTTGGTGTCACGGCAGAGGGCAATTACTGCACCTCTTTGGCAATGTGGCCCCAAAATAATCTTGCATATCTACAAAATGCATCAAAAATCTAAACTGTGGGGGTGAATGTGAAAAAAAAAAATCTAGGCAAATGAAATATTTACATGAAAAGATGTTGGAAATTATTGTGCTTAGCTCAGTCTGGGTAAATAAGAACTACAGAGAGAGAATAATTATGAATTTTATTCCTTAGTTATGTCTTAATCCAAACACAAATAACAATGGACTTAATATCTCAACAAGTTTTTTGTTTGTTTGTTTGTTTTTGTTGTTTTTTTAATTTTATTTTTTTTAATGGAGTGGTTGTCTTGCAGTCCAAAAGCCTAGGGGAGTTTTCATGGAAAAACTGACCAAAAAATCAAATCTAAAATTCTTTTGCTGGCTTTATAGATTCAGTACTGACCAAAACGGACTGGGAGAATTAGATTGCCATACAAATGCTTGATTTTCTCAAAACCATTTGGTAAGGTAGACAAATCTTCAGGAGGTTTTGATTTTATTTACTTTTTAATAAAAATGGTCTATTAATACCTTCACTGTTTAAGAGATTTTATTTTCCAGCTGAATGGATTTTACCTCTCCCATCCCACACCCACCAATTTAATAGAATCATAGAATCATTATGGCTGGAAAAGACCATCAAGATCATCTTGTCCAAATATCACCCTACCACCAACGTTGCCCAGTAACCCGTGTCCCTAAGCACCAGGTCCAACCTTTCCTTGAACAACCTCAGGGATAGTGACTCCACTACTTCCCTGGGCAACCCGTTCCAATACCTGACTGCTCTTTCTGAGAATAAATGTCTCCTAATTTCCAACCTAAACCTCCGCTGGCACAACTTGAGGCCATTCCCTCTAGTCTTATCACTAGTTATCTGCGAGAAGTGGCCAACACCAGAGAAAGTGTCAATCTGCCAGAGGGTAGGAAAGACCTTCAGAGGGACTGGGACAGGTTGGATCATTGGGCAGAGGCTAATTGGATGAAGTTCAACATGGCTAAGTGCCAGGTTCTGCACTTTGGCCACAACAACCCCACGCAACGCTACAGGCTGGGGGCAGAGTGGCTGGAAAGCTGTGCAGAGGAAAAGGATCTGGGGGTGCTGACTGATGCTCACCTGAACATGAGCTGGCAGTGTGCCCAAGTGGCCAAGAAGGCCAACAGCATCCTGGCTTGTATCAGGAATAGTGTAGCCAGCAGGACTACGGAGGTGAACGTCCTCCTGTCCCTCTGGTGAGGCCACACCTCAAGTACTGTGCTCAGCTTTGGGCCCCTCACTACAAGAAGGACATCGAGGCCCTTGTGTGTGTCCAGAGAAAGGCTACAAAGCTGCTGAAGGGCCTGGAACACAAATCCTATGAGGAGCGGCTGAGGGAACTGGGGTTGTTTAGTCTGGAGAAGAGGAGGTTCAGGGGAGACCTTATTGCTCCCCACAACTACCTGTGTGGGGAGCTGGGGGTCGGCCTCTTCTCGCAGATAACTAGGTGCTTGGAAGTACTGTCTTCTGAGCAGAATGTGACTTTTTGTTTGTAAATTTGGTACTAGCTGAGCACAGAAAATAAAGGCAGAATGGACTTCGCAATTTTTCTGAAACAGTTCTTATAATAGACCTCACATTTAGCTGAAATATAGAGCTTATTAATAAGCAGTATTTACAAAGGTATAATATTCACGCTATTTGTAATCTACACAGAAAGAGAAAACCTAGAAACTTTACTGCTTTCAGAGGAGAGTTTGATTTTTCTTCTTTTTTGAAATGTTGGAAATCTGGGTCCCCAGTTTTTCTTCCACTACCCTCTAGTCACTGAGCTTTCAGTTATATTTTAGATATGATCTAACCTCTAACATGACTCTGCAAGATCTCCTTTTTGCATTTTTCTTTTTTTGTTTGTTTTAAAGAATATTATTATTCATAACATAGCAATGAAGTTCATATTAACAAGATGTAAACCTGGGTATCTTGGGAAGCCTCTTAGGTTTCATAACGATGGCATTCTGCAGAGATTCTTTTTATGCTCCTTGAAGGACAAGCAAAAGAAGATTATGTTTTCATAGCAAACTGCAAGCTTCTGGAGCAGCCTTCCTCAGGTTGGAAATCAGGAGAAATTTATTCTCAGAAAGAGTGGTTAGGTATTGGAAAAGGTTGCCCAGGGAGGTGGTGGTGTCACTGTTGCTGGAGGTGTTTAAGGAAAGGTTGGATGTGGTGCTTAGAGACGTGGTTTAGTGGGTGATACTGGTAGTGTGGGGATGGCTGGACTAGATGATCTTGGAGGTCTTTTCCAACCTTAATGATTCTATGATTCTATGATTCAGGATACCTTACTATTGAATAACAAAATTTGTACCCTTAAAATAGCATGGAGGTTGATTTCATATTTGTGGTGTTTTACAGAGATCAGCTATATAGATTGTATTGCACTATGATCATTCAGTTTTGACATAAGGAACAAAATGACCTGAGGAATTAGTAAAATGCAACAGTATTTCAAAGACTTCAGACCATATCCTGCCAAGACATAACCACATACTTACTTTGCTTGTAGTAGTTTGTAAAAGCATGTTTGAGCCTGTGATGGACCACAGTATGGGCAAATATGTTTAGTAGTTTAAAATATGCTGTTTCTTGTTAATATTGTTTTCCTTCTCACTTGGCCTGTTCAGCCTGGAAAAGAGAAGGCTGAGGGGAGACCTCATCGCGGTCTACAGCTTCCTCGTGAGGGGGAGTGGAGAGGAAGGCGCCGATCTATTCTCTTCAGTCACCAGTGATAGGACCTGCGGGAATGGTGTCAAGCTGAGGCAGGGGAGGTTTAGGCTAGACACCAGGAAGAGGTTCTTCACTGAGAGGGTTGTTGCACACTGGAACAGGCTCCCCAGGGAAGTAGTCACTGCACCAAGCCTGTGGGAATTTAAGAAGCATTTCGACTGTGCACTTAGTCACATGGTCTGAATTTTTGGGTAGACCTGTGTGGTGCCAGGAGTTGGACTCAATGATCCTTATGGGTCCCTTCCAACTCAGGATATTCTATGATTCTATGCTCTGAATTTGAGATATTCAAATTCTCAAGGCTCGCTAAGGAGCAAATAATTAACACTCACAGTCATTAAGAATACCATTTCTGTTTTTATCTTAAATGTTTGCATTAAATAATTGTATTGAGGTGCTGCTTGCTGTAAGTAATTGTATTAAGATGTTGCTTGTTATTGTATTTTTCCAATCCTCTAATAAGTTATCCTCAATAATTCACACATTGACACAGTTAAAGATTTGTTTTGGAAGCTTATTTGTTTTAGAAAGCTTTGTTTTGACTGCACCTTAAGTACAATTAATTGAGACAGACGTATTTTATTTATTTATTTATTTATTTTTTGTTTTATTATTTTATTTTATTTAAAACCTGTTTAAAAAAAAAAAAGGAATAAACTAAACAACATTAATAACAAATATAACTGAGGAATGAAGGGAAAGCAAAGAAAAAGAATTGGGCTTCTATTAGCAACTGAAACAGTAGCAAATGAAACTTAAACCTCAGGCTGCCCCAAAGAGGGCTCCTTGCCTTTCAGGTGCAGGTCTCCAGGTGTGACCCACCCTCAAGGCCAACCTGGCAGTGGACTGTCATGCCAGCAAGGACATGGTGCTGTGCTCCATGGGACTCTAGGAGGCTCAGGGCAGGCCCTGGTGTCTGCCCAGCAGGGAGCAGCTTCCCCATGTCCCGTGTGTATTGATGGGTGTCAGCAAAAATATGCTCAAAAAAGGAGGAATATATCAGAGAGCTCAGAACTTAGCGGTCTCACATAAGATGTCCCAGAGGCAAAGCTACCAGTTAAAAGGATGTTACGGTTTGGCAGAGGAGAGGAGTGGGGAACATATGTAGCCTGCTTCCTCGTATCATTCTTGGGTGGTGTGGTGGTTTTACTTGGGTGGGCAGCCAAGCTCCACCTCAGTCGCTCTCTCACTCCGCCTCCTCAAAGGGAAAGGGAGAGAAAATATGATGCAAAGGGCTCCAGGGTTGAGATAAGGAGGGGGAGATAGCTCAACAATTATTGTGACGGGCAAAACAGAGTCAGAGTAGGGAGATATTAAGTTTTATTGCCTGTTACTAACAGTCCACAGAAGTGAGAAACAAAGGAAAGAAAACAAAATCGCCTTCCACCCATCCACCCTCTTCCACCTCCTCCCCACGAGCGGTGCAGGGGAACGGGGGTATGGGGGTTGTGATCATTCTATAGTACTTTGTCTCTGACGCTCCTTCTCAGTCACTCTATTCCCCTGCTCCAATGTGGGGTCAGTCCCACAGGATGCAGTCCTTCCCGAACTGATCCTGTGTGGGCTTCCCACAGGTAGCAGCTCTTCAAGAACTGCTCCAGATATGGCTCCGTACCACGGGGTCCATCCGTCAGGAGGACACTGCTCCAACCTGGGTCCCCCACAAGCAGCACCTCCCCCCAGACTCCCTGATCCTGTGTGGGCCCCTCTCCACCGGCTGCAGCTCAGGCCCGGAATCTGCTCCAGTGGGGGTCCTCCACAGGCCGCAGCCTGCAGGGGGGGCAGCTTCTGGAGTCTTCTCACAGAAGCCACCCCTACAGCCCCCTGCTAACAAAACCTTGCCATGGATACCCACTACATGTGGCTTTGAGGGTGCTCAGAAGAGCTGTATTTGCTGTCATTTCTCTGTCGTGTGCTCTTTGACTGAAGTGAATGGGGCATATTCAACCTCAGTCAGCACATTCTACTTTTGCCACTGCTCTTTTCAAGTAAACAGTTTTGCAGAAGTACTACCGTTTTGGTCTGCTTGAGGCAGCGACGAGTGGCAGGAAATTTGCCATTTCTTTGGGGCAAAACCTATTTCATCAGAGAGTTTGATATGCTGCGGATGTTGTGGTAATAAAACTCTCATAAGGAATGATTCTCTCAATAAAAACAGGTGTATCTTTTATGTTTAAGAATCTACCCTATCAACTGACTCTTCTGCAGTTGCATACAATTGTCCTTCAGTAGCGTATCTCCCCCAGTCTTTGACTCTCTAAGACTCAATTTTGAGTTTTTGAAAGCAGGCATTCTTTAATTTTGGTGCCAGATGCACGGGCATCGCTCCACCTAGTCTGCATACCAAATTATTCAAGCTATGGGGCTTATATACAGTTAAAACAGACATATGTGTTATATTTCTGAGAAATACTTAACATATCCATACCATTTCCTGGAATTTAATAAAATATGTAAAAGTTTCCAATGAATGTGCATGTTTCTCTTGCTGGTCTTCTAGGGCCTTCTGATGGTCATCAGTATTCTTCCTCACCATATCCACACTGTTTGAACCCTATTCTCAAGCATGCTCAGCTGTATGCAGTTATCCCCCACCGAGCAATTGCCTACCATGAGTTTCACGTTCTCCTGGACTTGGGGATGTCCTGTCCTCATCCTAATATACGAGTCTCTTCGTTCTTACAGATATGGTTGACTTATTAGTGGGTTTTATACTTCCCTTTTTGTCTCAGTATCAATCCCTCCTTTTTTTTTTTTTTTTGATGGTTTGTAGTGATCAAGCTACAACACTCATCATGTTAGCTTATTATATTCCCAGTAAAGGTTGGAGCAGCAGTTACAACACTGTCTCATTATGCAAGCAATTATACTATAGCTATAACAAAATGGTTAATAACAATTCACAATTGCAGATACATTGTGCCAGGACATGTTATTTACTTTCATATTGCTTTTAATATGGCAGCTTTAACACACCCCATTATCATCAAGGTGTTCGTTATAATTAAAAGAATCAATATAATGTTTTGTATTAGATTTGTCCACCACCCAGATAAAGAAATTCCTAATTTACCAAATATTGTCCTAACCCAATCTGTCTCAAAACTTTCTGTTTTCTCTACTGGTTAATGTTACTTTTATGACACTTTCTAATTGAGCTTTAAGGGGTTCTGTCACGTTTGGAATGTGGATGCAACAATTTTCAGGACTTTCTTGTAAGTATCGACATAAGCCATGTTTTCTGGCTAAAAGTAGATCCAATGCTTGCCTATTCTGTAGAGTCATCAGTACTTTGGGTTTGTTGATTTAAGTCCCATAGGCTATTTTGTGTAGCATCTGGCAAGAACTGCACCTGCCCTCTTAAATTGTCTATAGCAAGCCTATTAAGTAGACTCATAGACTGGGGACTATAGATAGATTCAAGCACCCATCCAACAACAGTTCCAGTTTCAGGCTTCACTCATCTGAATTTATTGTATCTCTTAGTCAACGCACTAACAGGAGGAGTAATAGGGTTTCTTCTCCATAGTGGACATAAGGTTAACAGCCTTAAGGTTGGACTCTAATTCTCAGCAAAGCTGAAGGTAAAGCCTGTGGCCAGTTCATTGAGGTTTCTTGACACAGCTTGCCTAACTGAGTCTTGAGAGTATGATTCATTCTTTCTACTCTGACACTAGACTGGAGCCTGGAGGGGTATGTAGATCCCAGTTAATACCTAATAGTCTACTTAATTCAGTAACTACCTTGGCTATAAAATGTGGACCTTTATCTGATGGCATTCCTAAAGGTACTCCAAATCTCAGAATTATTTCTTTTAACAAAGCTTTTACCATTTCTTTTGCCTTATTGGTATGACATGAACAGGCCTCAGACCAACCTGTATATGTGTCCATAAGGAATAATAAATAATTTAGCTATCTTTCCTTGGTAGTTTGGTGAAGTCTGTCTGCCAATATTCTCCATGTGCCTGCCCTACAGTAGTTTTTCCAAACTGAATTTTATTTAATGTCTTTGGATTATTCCTACAGCATACTACACATCTTTCTGTGACTGACCTAATAGTCTCTACCATATTCCTGCTAATAACTGACTTCTGCAAATGCTTTAGCAAATTTTCTCTTCCACAGTGCACAGCATTATGCTCTTCCTTCACTAGACTATTCATAAGGGAACAGGGTACCACTACAAAACCTGAAGTTGTAAGTGCCCATCCATTCTCCCAGTCCTCAACTTTTAAGGTTTCAATTAATGTTAAATTAACTTCCTGACTGAAAAAACGTCCCCACCATAAGCTTTCCTCCCTGTTTCCGCAGCCATAGTTCCTGCCTTGGATGTCACTGTCCCCACAGCCCATCACGATGCCTGCACAGCTCTGGGTATCCCTGGCAGTGCTGGCCTGGGCACACTGGAGAGCCTCTGCTTTGCAAGCCTCTGGACAATTTTGACCTCCAAGGGGACTGATGCCAGGAACTGCCCCAGGCAAAAGCCCGCTCCTCTTCCTCTTCCTCTTCCTCTTCCTCTTCCTCTTCCTCTTCCTCTTCCTCTTCCTCTTCCTCTTCCTCTTCCTCTTCCTCTTCCTCTTCCTCTTCCTCTTCCTCTTCCTCTTCCTCTTCCTCTTCCTCTTCCTCTTCCTCTTCCTCTTCCTCTTCCTCTTCCTCTTCCTCTTCCTCTTCCTCTTCCTCTTCCTCTTC